>NC_091792.1:36338333-36639444 GCF_041296235.1 Equus asinus
ATTTGTCAGGTTTACTTCAATACAATACTTTCCTGTGGTTTGTCAGAAAGACTTTAGGACTCACTTGGAACCCTAGCAAAATTTTTGTCTTGAACCTAGAGCTGAAATTATTGCATTTTTAACCCAATATTGAATGCAAATTTTTCTGACCAGTATTTAAGACTTTGGGAGTGACTTTAATTCAATTTTTCTATGATTGGAGTGAGAAAAAAATTGAGAAACTGCACTAACTGCTAGTGTGCAAGCATTTGAACACACTCACGTCCATATCAGTATAGCTGAATCTTAATGGCGGTTCATAAAGCTCATGGAAAGATGAGAAATATTAATATAATTTTCTAACATGGATACTAATTATTGTCTCTTTGGCCTTTAATAACATTGAAGAGTAAGTCATAAATTTTGATATGAACACAAGGATGACATTTACTATTATTTGTGCAGTAGATCCTTGACACGCATAAATCATACCCCTACAAACCACTAAGTTTAATCATCAGATTAAACTAACCAGGGTTCCTGGTTGAAAGCTGTAAGTGGAAAATAACAGAGCTATGTTGAAATATATTCATTCATTCCACAAATAATTATAGAGATCCTACTGAATATCACTGAATATATACCTTTCTAGGAGATGGATATGTAACAGTGTGCTGACCAGACAAATCTCCTGCCCTTATTCTAGTGGAGGGGTAGATGAGTATAGTGGGAACAATTAAGTCTTGTGATCTATCACAGATACAGTAGTCTTCAGATCTGCTACCCTTTGCTTCAAAAACTTCTCACTTAGACTTTTATTAATTCCTTTTTACTAATTACCCTTTCAGTCCTGGTGGTCTAGTGGTTAAGATTCAGTGCTCTCACTGCCAAGGCCCAGATTCGTTTCCTAGTCAGGGAACCACAGCACCCTTGGTCTGTCGGTTGTCATCCTGTAGTGGCTGCGTGTTCCTGTGATGCTGAAAGCTATGCCACCAGTACTTCAAGTACCAGTAGGGTCACCCATGGTGGGCAGGTTTCAGCGGAGCTTCCAGACTGAGACACACCAGGAAGAAGGACCTGGCTGCTCACTTCTGAAGAAACTGGCCATGAAGACCCTGTGAATAGCAGCAGAGCACTGGCTGATAGAGCACCAGAAGACGAGAGGATGGTGCAAAAAGACTGAGCAGGGCTCCGTTCTGCTCTGCACAGGGTCCCTGGGAGTCAGAAGCCACTTCACGGTAGTAACAAGAGCAACTTACCCTTTATGTCTCCATCTAGACAACTCTTCCTCTGGAAGCTTTCCATGATGCCCCCAAGTTCAATATATCTGCTCTTGCCAGCCACCCTCATGAAACTGCATTATTCATTTTTTAGCTCTCACGCTACATTGTTTTCTTTGTATGTTTTCTCTACCAGATTATAAACTCTGAGACAATAAGAACTATAAAATTTTTGTTCGCCTTTGTACCCTCAGCAACTTGCATTGTATTTGGCACAGGATGGGAACTATTATTTTCTCAGTGAATAAATGATTTAATGAAATGTTTTGCTCTTGCACATCAGTCACTTACAGAGTATAATTCAAAATCATATTTCCTCATATTACAGATTATTGTATAGTTGTTTTGGAAGAACCCACCAAGGATGTGAGGTCCTAGTTTACCAAGAATCTAATGCATTGAGTGCCTAGCCAGTGTTTCAGTGTGGGTGATGAATGGCTGACAAGATTTTAAAACGTTCTTACCTAGTGTGTGTGCGCGCGCGTGTGTACGCCTGAAGATGTTAACTTTGATTTGCTACATCTTGCTATGTAAAACTCCAAAGTATACTTCATATCTCAACACCTGCAAATATATAGTGTAAGAGCATTGAGGAATGACATGGCATACAAGCAGTGATGTGGGAAGATAATGGTCATACTGATAGCAACACACACTTACTTAGTCTTACTATGTGCCAGGCGCAGCACTTTATGAGGAGACTGAGGCTCAGAGAGGTTAAATAACTTGACTACATAGTGAGTAGATAGTGGAAGAGGATGTGAACCTCAACCTTGGCTCTAGAGTTCACATTCTTAACTTCTACATTCTATTCCTACAACTTGAAAAAAAATCTATCGATCTGAAAAACAAAACCAAACAAAATAAAAAGAATAAAATAGCTAACGCAGTACCACTTGAGCTGTTCCAACGCATTCTCTTGGCGTACTAAAAACTGATATATTAAAAACTAACACTGGTACCAATTTTTTTTTTGTCAAGGGAATTAATTGCTTATTAGACAGATGGAAGGGTTCACTTGAGGGGGAAAGCGCTAAAGTATGTAGCCTGTGTGAGAGAAAGGGCAAGCTTGGCGTGCGGTGATATGCCAAAAATACTTGCAAAAATATGTCAGAAAGATAGCAGGCAGGCGACTAGCACCCCAAAGTCCACATGACTGAGGCCAACATCGGAAACGAAGAGAAGGCAATGAAAAGAAAGATGACAGGTGAACAAAACCTTTTATCTTTGAAAAGAAGTCTTGTGCAATGAAGTAGAAGAGATGAGTCACAATGCCGTAATTAGATAGGTAGCACACTGTAAATCACAGATTATTGGTGGAGTAAAAAATTTTAATGACTTAACAATTAATATCAAATAATATTTTTGAGAAAAATAATTTTTGATGATCACCCTTTTGATAAGCCCTCTACAGCACCAAAGTAGATTTATTAAAAACTGACTTGTAAATGTTGAAGGTTTTTTTTTCACAATCCAAGGTTAGATCAGGTTTTGAGAAAAAGTAAGGGAAATTTGTAGATGCCTTTGGAGGATCTTAGAAACAAACATGTATGACAAATTAAAACTTGAACATAGGCAATATGGTTTTTAGAGTAAGGATGAAATATTTTATTGAGAGATTCTAAAACAGAATACAGACATTTCTTCTGCAATAGTATGATATATGATTTTTCTGAAAAACTTCATGTGCAGTAAAATTATCTCTAAAAAATAACAAACCTTAACGGAAAAATGGAATTAGGGCAGGTCATTCCAAACCTATACAACTTTATAACCAGCGCATAACAAGAAATAACAGTTCTAATTACTAACACTAATTCAGTTAAAAAGGCATGCAATACTCTTTGAAAAATAACGTTACAGTAAATTTTAGATTTATCCCTTGGGGAAAACAGAAAGTAAATGTAGTTGGGTAGAAGCGAATGGATGAGAGGGTTGAAGCTTCTGAATTATGGAGATAAGAGTAGAGAGGTAACCTGCAGGGAGAGGAACAGTTTCAGGCTTTGCACAAAATGCCTAAAAGGAGGAAAAGCTACCACCAAGTACATCTAAGACAGTGCTTGTTTCATTGGCTGTAGTACTGTGCCTGTTTGCAGCCTGTTGCAGTGAGCTGTGTTATTGTATTGTGTTCTACTGTTGTTACTTGGTGACATAAAACATTAAGGGGCTGGGAAAATTCATGTATGAACCAAGATGACTTTTGTGTAGAATATTCCACATTGTAGAGAATCATATTAATTGTAACTTTGTTTCTATCCATCCATCCATCCATCCATCCATCTATGCTTCTGTTCATCTACCCACTTAGCGTGGAGGACTGAGGATGTTTTCAGGACGAGTCTTTCCCTTTCAGTACTCAGAAAACTGTGATCTCTCCTGTCACTGTAGCACCTTAGAAAACTCCCATTTGGATCTTTTACTGCTCGAAGCTGTTCCTCGTGTCTGTGGCTCTTTGCCCGTGTTGTTGACTTTGGAGGTCAGAAATCATGTCAATATTTTTTGATTGAAATATACTCAAAATTGATATTCTTGATTCAAAAATTTTAAAATCTCCAAATAGTCCTGATTATAATAAAATTAGTCTCCAAAATTCCCCAAAAACCTTAAGAATATGGAAAATCTGAAATACATATTTATCCTATGAAATTAAAGTAAACACAGGCAATTCTCTCCTTTGTATTGAAGTAAATTGTTGTTAATGCTTTTTCAGTTCTATTTTTGTACTGAATGTCTAGGTTATATGAATTTTTATTGCATGCTGCTTCTTTTGCATTGGTGAAAATTATTTTGAGTCCAGAATTACTTCTCTCAATATAGGTTAATTATTTCTGAGGAGCTGGCAGATGAAAAAAAATGACAGGAATATTATTGCTTGTATTTAGCTTTTAGCATATTTAACATGTGTAGCTGAGATAATTAGAATGAAAAGAATGCTCTTTTTATTTAATGAATTAATGGAACGGGCATTCAGAAGTTGCACTGCAAAAGTTCAACCAAAGCTGCTTAAACCTTTTTCCATAAATCAACTGAATTGGTTCAGTAATTTCATAGCCAATAAGATAATGATGTCTTCCTTTGCTTTGCTTTTATCTTCTGCATTCAAGTTACATGCACACACTTGTTTGAAATATATGTGAAAGATGCAACATAATTTTATTCTAAATATGAACTTGACAATATGGATTCAAATTTGATTCACTGATGTGCAACCTTGCGTGTGATATCTGAAACCAGAAATTGTCAAATGGTATATCAAAAAGGTAAATTAGCATTTGCTCAGTGCAACCTGACATGACAGATGGGTAGGAGGAGGGCTGTTATCCCCAAGAAGAGACTAAATATATTATGATTTGGATGTATACACAAACTGGATAAAGATTTTCATAAAAGAATTTTCTATGCAAAATCTATTTTCCATACTCATAATAATTAGCTAAGCCCCCTTCATCACTCACTTCTTTCTATGCTTCTATGAATTGTTTTGCAAAGCATCCATGAATGAAAATTACTTTATAGGATTTGTGTTTATTGAGCACATACTAATTTCAAGACACTGTGCTAGGTTCTGTAGAATACACTGGTATATCATTTTCATGATAATATTAGTAGTAGTAATAAGAATCATCATCACACTGATTGCTAATAGTTATTGAGCACTTATCATGAATACATTCTAAGTATATACTCTAGGTATATGTTCTAAGTATAGGATGTATTCTGATTTTCATGTACAGATACACACACACATCACACAGTCAACTAACAATAAATGACAAGTCAGTGATGTGGGTAATATTTGTTTTTGAAGATCAGAAGAGGCTTACCACCTGAAGGGTCATATGGAGAAGGTAGACTGAGCTAGACTTGAAATGAGCCAGAGTTGAATAGACAGCATGAAGAGGAGAAGGCATTTCTGAGGCAGATGGTTGAGAAGGAGCTCTTTGAGCAAAAACTTAGAAACAGGAAACTGCAGTCTGGGTGGAGGAACAGAATTTGTATTAGGAAGGAAGTAATGGTAGAGAAGGTGAGGTTAATGTTGAGAATAAGGCTTTTGTCCATATGATCCAGCTGTCCCACTACTGGGTATTTATTCAAAGAACATGAAATCGGCAATACAAAGAGATTTATGCACCCCTAATTTCACTGCAGCATTATTTACAATAGCCAAGAAATGTAAGCAACCCAAGTGCCCATCACCTGATGAATGGATAAAGATGATCTGCTGTATATGTATACAATGGAATACTACTCAGCCACAAAAAAGACAAAATCGTCCCATTTGCAACAACGTGGATGGATCTTGAGGGTGTTATGTTAGGTGAAATAAGCCAGACAGAGAAAGACAAACACTATGATTTCACTCATATGTGGAAAATAAACAAACACATGGATAAAGAGAACAGATTAGTGGTTACCAGAGGAGAAGGGAGTCAGGGAGTATGTGAAAGGGGTAAAGGGCACATATGTATGGTGACAGATAAAAACTAGACTATTGGTGGTGAGCATGATGTAGTCTATAGAGAAACTAATATGTAATATTGTACACCTGAAATTACACAATGTTATAAACCAATATGACCTCAATAAAATATATATATAAGAAAAAGAATAAGGCTCTCTAGTGCAAAGATGAGAAGTTTAGATTTGATACCATGTAAGTCATGGGATCCACTGAAGTTTTTGGATCAGGGGTATAATTTGAAAGTAATAATTTTGGAAGATTTATATGGTGACAGTGCAAGTTGGGTTGAAGGGAGAGACTAATGAGGAGACTGTATTTATCTTGGAACTGACATAAAGTAGTGATGATAGGAAACTTCTTTTGCTATCAGAGGTGAGGAAAGAGGAATCAATGATAACTCAGATGTTCTTGATCTAAATGACTGACAGGATGAGGATTTATTTACAGGAGGCAGGTGACCAGTCAAGTTCTAGAGATGTTAGATGGGGGTAACAGGGAGATGTCTATGCACAGAGGGTTGTAGAACATAATCTGAAACCTATGGGAAGGGCTAGGTTTGAGGAGTCATCAGCCTAGAACTGAAAACTAAATTGAGAGATGGACAAATTCTGCCTTCAAGAGCTGTAGAGTGAGAGATGTGGAAGGCTAAGGAGAAAACCTGACTAATGGTGGAGGCCGAAGAAAAACCAAAGAGAGAATAGGATAAAGAATGGTCAGAGAGGCAGGACTGAAACAGAGAAACAGAGATAGCACAGTCTATGGGAAGGCAGGGGAGGACGGAGTTTCAAGAAGGAAGGGGTCTTCAATAAAATCTTATGTTGCTGAGAAAGCATAGAGAAAAGGGCCTGAGTAAAGATGAGTAAATTGTAATTACAAAGTCACTCGACATCTGAGAGTACAGCTTTAGTGAACCAGGAGGGATGAAGACCTTACTTTAGACTGCGTATTTTTATTGATCACAAGTTCCTTGAAGTTGCCCGTTGCTTGCATTCTGATAGTTGCTAAGTAGGCTAGGTTGTCTAGAAAAAAAAATCATGCATGACTTCTGGCTTTCAACAATGACATAGGCAATTGATAAAGGAGCAGGACATGGCACTATTGGGGATGCTATTTCGTATTACCAAACTAGAGAAACAAAATAATGTGAGAGGCTTAGATTCATTTAATAATCTGCTTAAAACTATTCTTCCTAAGGGAGTCAGAGAGTGTATGGAGGCTGGTGTTGGACTATATATTCAGTTTTTGAGGAAAGTCTTCCTATTTGAGGCCTTCAGTTTTTGTTTGTTTATGTGCTTGAAACTTTTAAAAAGGAAAAATGTCTTATTCATGAGTCTTGGGATTTTGATAAACTTGAGCATGAAAGTATTTCTATATACTAATAATTACACTCAAAGGGATTAAAATTCAAATACCAGCATTACCCAGAAAAATCCTATTCTGCCAATCCTGACCAAATAACAAAACAAAAAAGAACCCACAAAATAGAATCTTTTTAGGAGATGCAGGTTTAATTTCTGAGAGAATTGGTGATGAAACTGTAGGCTTGGTCAATACAGGATTAGAGAGTGGCCAAATGCGGCTATTTAAATTTAATTAAAATTAAAGTTAAAAGTTCAGTTCCCCAGTCACACTAGCCACATTTCAAGTGCTCAATGGCCAGTGCAGATAAAGAACATTTGCATCATCACATCAACTTCTATCAGACAGCGCTGCTATAGGCTATATAACCATCTAGAGCACAGCCTGGCATCTAACCAGATGTAGATTGCCAGATGTAGATAATAATTTCGTTTTAAAGGATACAGCAAATATTTTAAGACTGTTTTTGTGTTTGTTAAATCTTGCTAAAATGAGGCTTATTTGCTACACAATCTTGGGTTAAATTTTCTTCTATAGTGTAAGTGGTTTTTGCAAATAGCTGTGAGCCGTTTTCCAAATAACTGAATGGGAGTGAGGGGTAGAGGAAACAGCTAGAGGAGGTATTTGGAGAACCTTAAAGCATGATTTCTTGGGATGGCGCAGAGTATTGCTGTCTGTGCTCATCCTTTCAGCCATTTCTACTTGAGTTCTCTCTATGTTCTTATTTTGTATGGATAGTGAAAGCTTCCGGTGAGCGCTGAAGCTAAATCTGTGTCTGTAGGAGCCCATGGGCTTGACCCAGCCCATTTTACAGAGTAGCTCAGTGATGTAATGGTATTGTGAATGGGGAGGAAGCAGGCATGCGACATGAAGTTGGGACTGGAGATGTAAGGACAATGGTGCCACCCATTTTAAAGCAGACATTTTTTCTGTGGGGCAGCAAAGTGTGGAGGAGCCCAGAGTGGAACGCGATTGTGACACAAAGGTGCAGGCAGCATTTGTGAATTCTGCACTTCACAGCTGCATGAGTTTGCAGAGTATGATAACAGAGATACAAGTACTTAGTGAGTTACAAATCACAACGTAAGCAGCGTTTACTGAAGAGGAGCTGTATGGTTGGGAGCATGAGGAAGGGACATTTCATTAAGTCATCGCATGAGATTTAAACATGCAGCTTTCTGGTAATAGCTATTGTCTTAGTTCAGGTTCTCTTGAAAGCTGAACCTGAAATGGGGCATTGGGATACACAGTTTAGTTGAGGGGTGATTTCAGGAAGCAGGAGAGAGAGAATAAGGAGTATGAGATTGGGGAAGAGGAAGACAATGTGAGGGTACATTGTCATGGGCACTGCCATGAGCAAGGGGGCTCTATTCTTCTGGAACTTCCATAATTCCCCTTCTGGAGGACAACAAGCTGCTTGCTATCCACCATTTGTTGAGGGTTGTTTCAGGGGTCTTAACTCCCCTACATTCCCGGGCTGCACATTCAGCTGGCCTAGCAGTGCTCCCAGGACCTGGGACACAACGCAGAAAGATTAGAGGCACATTCTGAGAAGGGATGCTGTCAGTGCATTGTGAGTCTGAGACACAGAAACCTGTCCACTCCATCTGTGGTTGAAATCAGAGAGGGGCCCAGGGGATGTGACATAGGGCACTGGAGGCATCTGCTACAGCTACGATTTACTTAGAATAATCATTATGTGTCAAACACTGTGCTAAGACAAAGCATCTACATTTTCTCATTTAGCCGTACAGCCCCCTGTGAAGTGGGTGTTATGTGTCTGCATTTCATAGAAGAAGATACGGAGGCTTAGAGAGGTTATGTAACTTGCTTAAGAACCCAAATATATCAATTGCCTGAGATCACAAATGGCTGACATAGGATTCTCACCCTGGCGTGTTGCCCACATCCCTAGCTCCACTCAGCCTTACCCTCCCTTGGTGGCTCTAAACTTTGCCTTCTGTCTTCTTACTTTTATTTGTAATATCTTACCTCTATACTTTTTTCCCCATTTACTCTTTGTAGTGCAGTGTTCTGCAAGTTTTGACAAACATGTACAGCTGTGTAACCACCATCACCACCCTAGTCTGTGTACAGAACAATTCTATCAGTCTCAACTCCCCCATGACTCTCTGCAGTAAGCTCCCTCCCCATTTCCATCTACTTACAGCCACTAATTTCTTGTATTTCCCTATAGTTTGCCCTTGCAAGAAGGTCATATAAATAGAATCAAACCATTTATATCCTTTTGAGTCTGGGTTCTTCTGGTTAATATAATGCATTTGAGTATCTCCCAATTTGTTGTGAATATCAATAGTTCATTCCTTTCAATTACCGAGTAGTATTCCCTTGTATGGCTGCACCATAGTTTGTTTCTCCTTTCTCTAGCCAAGGGACATTTGGGTGGTTTCCAGTTTTTGGTGATTACAAAGAAAGCTTCCATAAGCATTTGCATAGAGGTATTTGTGTAAACAGAGGTTTTCATTTCACTTGGGTAAATACCTGGGAATCAGATTACTGATTTTTATTGTGTTTGTTTAACATTTTAAGATATTATCAAACTGTTTTAGAAACTGACTCTACCATTTTGCTTTCTTATCATTAATTGATCCAGAACTTGGTATTTTACTAAAAGAAAATTTAGCCATTCTCATAGGGGTTTAGTGGTTTTAATGCAGCTTCCTAGTGACAAAAGATGTTGAACATCTTTTCATGTATTTACTTGCACTGTGTGTATCTTCTTTGGTGAAGTATCTGTTCAAATCTTTTGCTTTATTTATTTATTGGGTTGTTTTCTTTCTTACTGAATTTTGAGAGATCTTTTATGTTATGTATATATGGGGCTTTTTTTTTTATCAGATATCTGTACTGCTAATGTTTTCTCTCAGTATAGAGGTTAGTCTTTTCATTCTCTTAATAGTGTCTTTTGAAGAGTAGTTCTTAATTTTTATGGAGTCAAATTTGTCATTTTTTTTTCTTTTATGGTTTGTGTTTTTGTGTCATACCTAAGAAATCTTTGGCTAACGCCGGGTCACAACAATTTTCTCCTAAAACATTTATGATTTTAGATTTTACGTGTAGGTATATGATCCATTTTGAGTTAATTTTTTTATGGGGTACAAGGTATAGATCAAGATACTTTAAAAAAAATGAATAGCTAATTGTTACAGCACTATTTGTTGAAAATACTATCCTTTTGCCAATGGGTTGCTTTTATACCTTTATCGAAAATCAATTGACCATATATGTGTGAGTCTATTTCTGGATTCTCTACTGCACTCCATTGATCTATATGCCTATTGTTCCTCCAATACCACACAGTCTTGACTACTGTAGCTTTATAAAAAGTCTGGAAATAAGGTAGTATTATTCCTCCAACTTTCTTCTTCTTTTTTAAAAATTAGTTTTGCTATTTAATGCTATTTTAATTTGCTTTATCATATAAATTTTAGAATCGGCTTGATGATTTTCAAAAAACAATTCTGCTAGATCTTGATTGGACTTCTGTTGAGTTTACAGATCGTTTTTGAGGAAAACTAACATCTTAACACTATTTCTTTTATTTTTTTACTAATTAGTTGTCACATAGAAGGACTGAACATAGCAATATAATGAAAGGGAGACAGGTTTATTGAAGTGTGACTGCTAAATAGGAAATTGTGGACACTTCTTTTTCCCAGGTTTACATATAATATAAATGTTAACAAAATTATACAATCGTGTGCTGCTGGTACAGAAGGAAATAGTATGTGTTGATCTGGAGGGAACAGCGCTGTCTGAATCTTGTTAGCCCCTCTAACTTTGCTAGCTTCACTTCCTGTGTGACTGAAATTCTGTATCTGCCAAATATAGATTATATATATTATTTTTAACTCTTTAAGGAATCCAGTAAGTTGTGAACAAATCATTGCTTTTTAAAATGTTTTAAAAGTGAAATATTGCCTCCTTCTAAAACTAAAAGTTGGGGCTCTTATAGGAAACAAATCTAGTTTATTATTATTTTTTTAAATGTTGAATAGGCAAATAGAAGATCTTTAATACAGATCTCTGGCATTGAATGTTTCAGTATTTGAGTCTGCATAGTTTTCAGTGGCAATTTCTGTCTAATTACTGGAATTTTCTGAATGTATATGCATAGTTTCTAATTGATAATGGAAAGAAGCGTAATCTTTCTGATACAGCAGAGGTGGCTTTCTTCAACATCGGTCTCTTAGAATTTTGTCACCTTTACCTCTGGGCATCAGGCCTCCTTTCTGTTGTTCATGCCCCAAATTCAGCTTCTAGAACTCTGCTACGTGCCAGCTTGGTGTTTTAACTTTCCCCAGCCTATTGCTGGCTTCTTGGCAGAATGTCAAACCTGTCCAGGCAGGATGTCAGACAAGTCCAGATTCAACTAGCTTGATCGAAGAAACAAGCCAGCACAAAACAGCAAGATCCTCGTTAATTTTAATTAACAGTTCCAACCAGAGTTGCATAACAAGGTCATTTTCCCTAAATGAATTATTAGAGATAATATAAGAAGGAGACTTCTCCCAGCAATATTTTTAAAACCAAGAAGTTGGCAAAAACTGTCCCAGAGAATCTCTCTTTCCAAGTCATCCCACTCTCATAAGGTAGAGGTCAATATTCCTTGAAAACCCTGAAGCCATGTCTATACCTGTTTCTCCCTCTTTTCCTAAGATTCAAATTACAAAGTTCAAAGCTTCTCAGAGAATGATATTCTCTCACCTGGAAAAAAAACAATGATTCAAAAAATCTAAACAGACTGGAAAATCCTTTTTCCTTACAAATTGAAAATATCCAAGGTCTTTCAGAGAACTCTAAACAGTGTCCTGTCTATACATCCACTTGCTTATCCGCTTTATTGACTCTTTTGTATATTAAAACTTAATTGGGCACATTTTCCATAAATTAAGGACATTGGTTTTTTTCACTTATTTTCTCTTTTGTTTACTTTTATGTGATCTTAATCTCCCCAAAAAGCAAAAAATACTGTTTCTATGAAAACATTTTCATTTATGATGAAATGTATAGAGAATAGCATTTTTGTAAGCATTTGATATCCCACTTTTATTAAAATACTATCTAAGCATTCAAGCAAGATTATCAGTAAAAAAATGCTAAAAAATTTTACTTGGGCACACGAATATAAATATCATACTAGACTGACAGTTTTTCAAACCTCTCTATAAACTGTCAGAAAATATTTATAAACTCTAATCATTTATCTGAATAAATATAAATATGCATGAACATTGTTGGCTTCTTTGGCAGCCTGATACCTCTGTGAAGAGATGAAGCCACTTAGCTTAAAAGTTTATCTGAGAAACTCAGATTCCAAGTTACTGTAACAATTCTTGTGAAAAATCAAAACACTGCCAAAAGCGGCTGAAGCCGCTGACCTAGCAGCCTGAGTCTGAAAGAGGCATGCACTAAAAGCTGTAGGGGTTGGACTAAACATATGGTATCAGATTACTATTAATCTGGAGAAACAGATCATCAGCAAATTGAGAAAAGCATCTCTTATTGCAGCGATTCGTCAAGGCTTTGAGTTTTCATCCTCACTCTTCCTTTCTGATTTGTCTTCTGGTGTTTGCTGTATTGTCATATCAGATAATGGTTTTCATAATGAATGGATGCCCCGTGCAAATGCTTATATACATGTTCCCACTGATAAACTGTCAAACTTCAAAGTGACACTGATACATATGTATACATATCTATATCTGCAGATACAGATATAGCTATATAGCTACAATATTTTATATATAAAATAGATATGTATATTTATGTGTATTATATATTGAATATATTGTGTATACAAAATCAGGCAATCTTTTTCTCTTTTTAAATTCATGTTTAACTTACTAAATAATTTGCTCGAGGTGAATTATAATAGTCTATGCAAACTGTAAGGAGATGGTGTACAGGCTCAGATGCAGCCTGGTGATCATGCTTGTTTCACTGTGCAAATTGCTCGACTGATGCATGAGTAGAAGAAGTTGATTGTTTTCCCTCTGGCTTTCTGACTTCACTGGATGCAACTTTTGGGGTGAGCTTTTGAGGCACACAGATATATAAAGACGTGAAGAGAAAAGAATGGTTCGTTAGCTTGATTTTGGCATAAGATGACAGAGAGGAGAAAAGAGGCTGCATTTTATTAAGAACAAAATCATCTGATGGCTGGTTAATGATATAAAAAAACTAAATCAAACCAAATCAAATCAACATATAAATTTGTTTCAACACATTCAAAGATCAATTCAATAAAAGTGAGTTCAATTAGTGGCTCCACAGAAATAGTTTCATTTACATGTGGTGTATTACAGCCTGATAACATGTGTCCCTTCCCTAAACCATCAAAATATCCAATATTTAATTATTATACTCTTTATCATATTATGTTGCAACACACCATTTTTGAGCTTATATTCCCCCATTCGACCTTTGAGAGGAGCAAAGTCTGTCCCGTTGTTTCCAGTGACTAGTTTAGTGCTCAGCACATTGCAGAAAGATCTCCAGGACTGGTTGGTGAGCAAGGTGGTAAGTAGAACAAGCAGTGAGTTGCTGAAAGTGGCTGAGACAGGATATGTTTCAGATACCAGAAGATGTAACCATGAGCAATCTGGGTAATGCCAAGGTCTGCTCTTCCAGCAGGGCTTCCCCACAAACAGTGAAATGAAGCTCTTTGCTGTAATTATCTATGGCTCTAATTCCCTCCCAAATTCCTCTAGATGTTATGAATCTCTGGACCTATTATGCAAATTTACTGTGAATGGAATTTCACCCTTATTGTTTGTTTATTTCTTCTGTCTTAAACTATGGTCTTTAAAAAATGTGAAAGCTTTAAGCTGGAACCCCTATAAATTCGATCAGTCTTCTATTTGATTATAAACCGATACTAAGTGAGCCTAGATTCTTCTCTGTAGATGAGCAAACAGAACAACCATCAGACTTATGTTAAATCATTGAAGCCCAGAGAGAAAAGTGGCGGGGGGGGGGGGGGGGGGGGGCGGAGACAGAGAGAGAGAATGAATATGTATGTGGTTGTGGAAGCCATTATGGAAAAAGAAAACAATATAACAATCAACGATCTGGAAGTACTACAGGTATGTGAAAAACAATTGTATAACCAATAGATAAAATGGAATCAGTAGAAGCAAAATGATAAAAATTGAATTCATGTAGTAAAAGATAAGTTAATTATATTCACCCATAATTCAGAAATTAAGAGTAGAAAAATATGAGAGACATAGACGACCTATGCAAGAGATTATCTTATATAAATTATATAATTAATATGATATATTATATAATTTATATAAATAGGAATTATATAAATAGAAAGGATGAATCAAGAGCAACAGTCAAAAGAAAATGGAAAACTCTATTCCACAAAAAGGGTGATCTAAGTCCCAAAAGCTTTAATGTGCATTGAAGTACATTACAGGTCAACTTTATGAAAACAGAACCACACCTAGATATCACTTTATGCAATCCTTAAAAATCCAGGATTACATAAACATCAGGAAAAACAAACAAAGAACAAAAATGTTAACATAGGTTCCCCAAGTTCCCTACAAAAGGATACTGATTGTCTTTTAATTTCTTTGCTATTAAGTGTTGGAATACAAAGGGATAGATGTTACCGGCCAAGATCATGGAGAGGCTGGAGCCAGACTGCCTGATTTCAAAACCTAGTTTTGCTGAATATTAGTTATTTGAGCTTGAACAAAATCCTTATCCTCTTTGTACCTCATTTTCATCAATAGTACAATGCAGATAATAATTGTTTTTTCTTACGGTTATTGTTAGGATTAAATGAATTAATGTATTTGAAGTATTTGGCAGAGTACCTGAAATATAGTAAACAAAATATCTGTTCTTTTTCTTCCACTTCCCTTCCTCCTCCTCCTTCTTTTCTTCTCCTCTCTCTCCACCCTTCCTTTTCCTCTCGTCCTCTTTCTTCTTCCTCTCATTCTTGCTATTTTTATTCCAAAGCTTTGAAAGAATTTTATACCTAGTGAAGTTATCAATGCATGAAGGCAACAGAAAGGCATTCTTTGATACAAATGGATTAAAAGTATGCTACCCAGGCAAAATAAATAAGTAATTCGAAAACCTAAGTTGTAACAATACAATTATGTCAAAGATCAGAATTCTTGACAATAGAAATAGTGGCTGCAGAGGGCCACTAGTCTAAATTATTAATAAAAATTATTCGACTAAACTAATAGTCTAATAATTGTTAAAGTACCACATGAGTTACCAAAATTAGCTTATGGTTTCCCTTTAAATACATGGTTTCTATTGTATAAGGTATTAAAGAAGGAAAAATACAGGGTTAACATCCTAAATTAAATTAAAATCTAGAAATTGTAGAGTATTTGGAAGCAAAAGCACAAAGCATTTTACTTCAATCAGTGGTAGTTAACAAATGATTACTTTGCCCTTAACTCTAGGTTACTTTAATATAATTTTATGACTGTCTTTAGAAACTTTAAGATACTTAAGGAATAAGTGTACATTTTCTTCTTTCCAAATTAGAGATAATAAACATCAGCAAAAAAATCCCCAAACCCCTCGAACCAAATCTCTATTCAGGAAAAATAAATAGGAGAAAAACCAGCAAGCAAATATTGAAAAAAGAAAGAAAAGAAAGTACATATTGATAGAAAGATGACCAAGTATTAGTTAAACCAATAAATGAATATTAGTTAAACATCCCAATGAAAGAGTAAATCCAGTGGTATGCCACTTATAATTTCCTCACCTAAAACACATGTGTTTGGAAATATTGACAAATAAACGCAAGGTAAATACAAATCAAAGAAAGTAGTATTATTTTTACATAAGGTAGAATTTAAAGCAAAAATATTAAATGCTATAAATAGGATCATTTTAATCAGAAGATGGTAAAATTAACAAAGATAAAAACATTAATAAATCCTCATCCATGGAATAATACAGTATCACCTTTTCTTAGAAGGTGAAAGCTTTGGAGAATTCAAAGTAGTTTTAGCAAAATTTAGTTATTTTGAGAGATTTTAGTTACATGATAGATCAATTAGACAAATTATTAAGGACATACATACTTAATCTCAATCATTCAAAATAAAATTAAATTAAATTAAAATAAGATACCTTTTCTAGCTATCAAGTGACCAAATGGTTTTTGAAAATACATTAGCGATATTAACACGTGTTTGTTCAGATGGGCCTTCTCATGGCTGAAGGACGGATAGAAAAATGGATATAGTTTACGAGAAAAACAACTTGGTCCTGTCTTCCAAGAGCCTTAAGCTCATATTCTTTGTCAGAGTGTTTTCATCTCTTGGAGACAGATTGGACAAAGATTTATATTTGTACACCTTAATTGCTGAATTCTTTGAATAGAAAAACAACATAAATAAAATATCCCTTAGTAGAGGAATGGTTAGATAAGTTCTTTTTGCCATACGTTAAAATATTATACTTGAGAATATCTATAATAATATTTTTGGAGAATATTGATTGACAAAAGAAAAAGAAAAAATATTTACTACTACTATAAAGGACTGTTACACATGATTCGATAAATAACATGGTCTTATTTTTGGTTAAAAAATTGAGGCATATAGAAAAATGTCCAAAAATAAACATGACAAGGTTAACAGGTGTTATGTCTGTGTGGTGTTTCATTAAGGATGTATTGCTCATAATGAAAAAAAAATATTTAGAGAAGAAAGAGCAAGGAGAGAATTGCCAAACAAGTGAGTGGAATAGAAGGCATTGAAAAGGAACTTTTCTGAAATATTCTCTTGTGTTTTGCTATTAAAGAAATAATATCTATATACAAATATATCACTCTATTGTCTTCCTTCCCCAAGACTATAAAATACTGACTATGACTGAAAATTTGGAACATCAGCCAAATAATCACAGTTTCTCTATTTTGTTAATAAATACTAGTATTTATATAGAACTTAGGAAACATTTTTGCACTCATCCCTTGTTTGACTTTTACACTAAGTCTCTGAAAAAGGTGATAGCATTATCCTCAATCTACAGATAAGGAAATTGAGACTCAGAAAGACAAAAATTACTTTCCTAAGAACACGCATAAAGTCCTAAGCTCATTCCAGTGCTCCACCTGCACCGTTTATGCAGATATTTAAAAGTGCATTCTGGTGCTCTTACTCAGCACCTCCTCCCCTTGAGTTTTTATTAGGATCCTGGTATCACATGGTATTATTATTGTGCAGACATACCTAAGACAGATGGAGAAACATTTTATTCCTAGGAGCAATGTATGATTAAAAACAAACTAATGATCCAAAATTGTGGTTGCCAAGAGAATTTCATATTCATTTTGTTTTATTTTTCGTTGGGCTACCAATTTTGAGGCACATAGAATTAACCTACGATTGTAAATTTACACCTGTTAAAAAACCAAAATTCAATCAAGTAAATTTGATGATCTAATTGGCTTTATTAAATGATTCACCAATCGGGCAGCATTCCATCTAGCAAGTAGAAAGAAGCTCTGAGGGGCTATACAAAATGGAGGGTTTTTATAGGCAGAAGGAGGGTGGGGCAAGAAGGTATTAGGAAAAGAAAAGAAAGGATTGTTTCAGGCCAGGACATCTTCTTTGGGGGGAAGGAAATGGCAAGAGTTTTATCATGCAGTTCCCCTCTTCTTTCTCTGGGAGATCGAGAGGGCCCACATGACAGATGACCTCATTGGTGCTGACCAGAAAATTCCAGACTGGTTGGTTAAGATTACCTTTCTGCAGAAGGTCAAAACTGCAGTTAGGTTAGGGGTTAAATCTAGGTTTGGTATCATGGGCTTTAGTGTAAGTGATGCCATTTTGAACCTGTGGTTTTTCTCTTTAACATAGCTATTACCTTCTTTTTTAAAAGATAACTTTTTTTTAACAGCACTTTTAGAATGACAGCAAAATTGAGAGGTAGGTTCTACACCTATTATCTTGATGTCTCTCTATATGCCACAATTCACGTTGGATGGTGTGCACTTTTGTGACTGAATCTAACATTAAATTTATTAGGGACTTTGGTCTACATGTCAGATTCATCCCGGCTGTAGTGGAAGAGCCACTGGGTATTGAAAGTGAATGTATTCAGCATTTTGTCTAGGCTAGAAGTCAATCAGAATGCAATCATTCATTAAGACTCCTGCAAGCAACAGCCACTGTGCTGTGCCAACATTCATCAAGTTAAGGGCCAGGAAATGTGAGTGCCAGGGCAGATCTCACAGAGACAGCATGAAAGTCAACACGTCTCAATTACATTGTGGCAATGGCCGTCTTCCTCTGAACTACACCCTCGGAAGGGAATCTGAGAGGCAATTCAGACCTTTTCCATTGAGTTCATTCCCAGCAGAAATACCTTGTAAGGAACAAAGTAGGATACTTATTTTCCTGTTCTTGATTTTCACTAGAATGGTTGGAATATAGTGCTAATGTCTCACTGACTCAAGAAATCAAAGAAGCAAGAATGAAGAGGAGTAATGAATCTTTGGTGTCACGTTGAGGGAGAATATTGAAGTAGGAACCCTCGACAGCTTTTTAGGAAGACAGTTACAATCTTAGCTCTACCTCTTGCTAATTATACATCCTTAGGCAAGTTCTTTAATTTTTCTGAATTTAAGTATACTTATCGCTAAGCTATCTACTCCATAGGGTTGTTGTAAGAAATATATAAAATAATGTAAAGTACTTGAAAAAAGTGAAGAATAAGTGGTAGCTATTATGAGGGCAAAATATCACCGAGATTAGAATATTCTCTTTCATTTGAAGTTTGGATATGGATAGCTATGTTCTTAATAGTCAGATAAAGAGTTAAACTTTGGAAGCAAATGGTAGTGATCAAGAACATAAAATAAGTCCTAAGAACCCCTTAGAATCTTCACCTCCCTGTGGGGCTCATTATGTAATTAGAACAATGTATGCTTCTCACATAAGCCAAAAAGATTTTTGAAGCTCACTTGTCAGCATGGAGACATCCAGAATAATTACTGGAAACAAATGGAGCTTTTACAAGTCCGAGATATTTTGACAGTGGAGGAAATGACAAGCAGGCTTGACTTTGTGTAACGCTCACTCATCTTCATAGTATCTGTGTGTACGTAAATGTATATGGATGGGTGTTGTAAGGAGGTTGAATTTAAAAACCCAACTGTTTATTTAATTTTCCCCAGAATTAAATGTATATATGATGTGGTTTCTTATAAATTAAAACGATATAACTATAGCGATGATGTGAATGCTATTAGCAGCATGGTAACATACTCTGTATCTAATCTCACTGTGATTTACCATGTATCAGTAAATGGCCCTGAATCATCCCTGGAACAGTCACGTAGCGATGAAAATTCTAGTTGAGCTCATGGTCTGTCTCTACCAGTGTGTGTGAGGAAAGCCCACGGTACTATTCACAATCCGAGCTTCCTTTTTCACTCAGAAGCCTATGGCATGCAAGCTGTAATTCTGGTATGCATGACTCCATGGATGAGGAATTGGAGTCTTGCTTCAAGGGTTGGGCTTGATGTTACTGTACGGCACATGGCCACGGGGTTGCTGGGCAACAGGGTTTGTTTTCCCGCTGCTGGGATTCCCATTTTTGCTTTCATAGATGCATGTTACATAGTTTATCTGTGTGGTGTGTTCTAATTCTGTTTAAGGAGAGTGGCTGCCAGCAACCCTGGCTTGGCAAGTTTGGACTTTGGTTATATAACATGTATCTCTTTTGTTGTAAGGTTAAGGAATAACCTAAATCTTCCATTATAAAGATAAGCTTTACTGATGCTGTTGTCACACTCTTGCTTGCCACCACCTGTTCAAAAATCTCTAACCACTGGCCCTTGTCCCACTGTTCTGTGAGTATACTAAGTTTTGATCTCTAGGGGTCCGTGTAAAAGTAGCTGAGAGAGGATAAAGGAATGACATATGTGCCCAAGGATGGTATTTACTGGAAGTGTATTTCCAACCAGTCTGACAGAGGAAGGTGCTTACTGGTTCAACATGGATGTGACAACGTTCTTTAAGACATTGGACATCCCAGCCCAAAATACTCAAATCTAGAACTACTTCATACACTGTCCCGTGGGGAGTTGGAGCTGTTTCCACATGATGGAATTAGCAGTAGTTGTGGCTGGAGAAAAAAAAAATTTGGGCTTTATACTACCGAAGAAAAGTAGTATCACATAAACAGAAAAATTTAGTTATCTCTTCCTGCTGCTTTGAAAGTACTAGAAATGTTTTGTCCTACTCTCAGATTTCTACACTTGAACAGCAATGCTGCGGGAGGTACCTTCCGCTTCTTTTACTCTCTCAACTTCGACTCTTCCCCAACCTTCTTTTTAGTGTTTTAAAAAATTTTTATGAAGAGATTTTAGTGTGCCAGGAGTAACAAAATTTTGCTTTGCTTATGGATTATAAATGAAGACTATAACAAATTTAAAATTATTAAGGACAACTAGATTCCAATTAAAGGAAGAAATGTAAAGTCAACTTTCCCAGTGTCCTAGGAAATGTTGAATTGGCTAGACTGGTGTGCTGAAAAATGTTTGACCACCGGCTCTGAGGGTAGATGGAGTCCTGATGTAGTGTTTGCTGATTTCTGTGGTGTGAATGCTCCCACCATGGCTGATTTCAAGCTCCCAATCCAGTGTCACTAAACACAGAATTGGGAGGATATGTGCACGGTTGGATCTCTGCACAAGCTGGCTCCAACACACCATGGCTGCTACATGTTAACAGGAATTTTGGGAAAAGGCATTCATAGAGTAAAAAAATAGGGAAACACTGGATGAAGTTTAGCACATGGGGGGGATTCTTATAAGAGTTAAAATACTCAGTTGCATTTTGAATTCTAAGATATTCTTTATGCTTTATTTGATTACCAAATATTTTAATTGGAACACCTATTAACATCTAGTGGGATACTAGTGTCCCAGGAAACACAATTTAAAAAAATGCATAAGTTAAAGTTTGTTTTTGTGTTTTTTAATCTTTTAAACCTTGTAGTTCTTTTAAATTATAAAAATGATATTCAATTCAAACTAAGAAGTCAGCAAGAGAAATTTAAAGAAGTTAAATTCTCCCTTTTAATTCCATTTCCCTGAATTAAGCAATGCTAAGGTTTCATATATGTCATTTCATATTTTTATATCAACATAAAAAACTTGTATCTACATATATAATAGAAGTTCCACATTGCATTTTTTAAAAAAACATTCCTCTGCAACTGAAAAAAATGTTTTAACCTTCTTATTGTAAAATAAGACAGAATCAGCAAACCACACAGAACAAATACAGGACTCAGTGCAGTGGTTCTCAAACTTCAGCACGCATTTGAAAACATGGCGGGACTGTCAAAATAGATTGCTAGTCCCATCTTGAGGGTTTCTGATCCAGTAGGCCTGGGCTGGGGTCTGAAAATTTGCATAACAAATTCCCAGGTGATGCTGATTCTGCATATCTGGGGCCAAATTTGGAGAACTCAAGCTTAGTGAATTATTTATAAGGTGAACACCTTATAAACACAATACTGGTGAAAAAATAGAATGTTGCTGTCACTCAAGAGGACTCTCCATGTAGCCCATTCTAACAAGAATCCTTCTCTCCCTTCCAAAGTAACCACTATCCTGATTCTTATAGTATCACTTCCTCGCGTTGCTTTGGTTTTTTTGCCTTATGAACATGTTTAATTAAGCAAACTGGGATCATCATGTACACACTGTTTTACATACCACAATATAGTATATTTCCATGTCAATAAAATACCAATATATATTATTTTTTAAACTAATAAACTCTTTTTTAGAGGAGTTTTAGGTTCACATCAAAATTGACTGGAAAGTACAAGAGAGTTGCCATATAGCCCCTCCCCCAGCAAACTCACT
Organism: Equus asinus; assembly: GCF_041296235.1. Lineage (NCBI taxonomy): Eukaryota > Metazoa > Chordata > Mammalia > Perissodactyla > Equidae > Equus > Equus asinus. The sequence goes on from NC_091792.1 coordinate 36,360,319, forward strand.
CACTATTGACATTGTTACAATCAGTGAACCTGCAATGACACTACATTATCCCCCAAAGTCCGTAGATTACATTAGGGTTCGCTTTTGGTGTGTACCTTCTCCGGGTTTGGATAAATGTACAATGACATGTGTTGAACAGAGTATTTTCACTGCCCTAAAAATCCTCTATTCTCTGCCTATTCATCCCTCCCCTCTAACCCCTGGCAACTACTAGTCCTTTTACTGTCTTCATAGTTTTTCCTTTTCCAGGGCATCATAGTTGGAATCATACAGTACGTAGCCTTTCAGATTGGCTTTTTTCAGAGTAATATGTTAAAAATCTAAGGTTCCTCATGTCTTTTCATGGCTTGATAGCTTATTTCTTTTTAGTGCTAATGATATTTTGTTGTCTGGATGAACCACAGTTTACTTATTCATTCACTTACTGAAGGTTTTGGCAATTATGAATAAAGCTCTTTAAACATCTGTGTGCAGGTTTTTGTGTGGACATAAGTTTTCAACTCATTAGGCTAACTACCAAGGAGTGCAGTTGTTGGATTGTTTATACTAAGAGATGTTTAGTTTTATAAGAAACTGCAAAACTGTCTTCCAAAGTGATTGTGACGTTTTGTATTCACACCAGCAGTGAGTGAGAGTTCCTGTTACTTCACTTCCTCACCAGCATTTGGTGTTGTCAGTGTTTTGGATGTTGGTCATTCTAAAAGATGTGTTGTTGTTTTAATTTACATTTCCCTAATGACATAGAATGTTGAACATCTTTTTATATGCTTACTTGACATATGTATATCTTCTTTGGTGAGATGTTTGTTCATGTATTTTGCTTATTTTTACATTGAGTTGTTCATTTCATTTTCTTATTGTTGAGTAAAGAATTCTTTGTATATTTTTGATAACAATCCTTTACCAGATGTATCTTTTGCTAATATTTTCTTCCAGTTTGTGGCTTATCTTCTCATTCTCTTGATATGGTCTTTCACAAAGCAGAAGTTTTTAATTTTTTTAATGAAATCTAGCTTATCAATTATTTTTTTCGTAGATCATGCTTTTGGTGCTGTATTTGAAAAGGCATTGCTGAGCCAGCTGTGATGGCCCAGAGGTTAAAGTTCAGCCCACTGCTTTGGTGGCTTGGGTTCAGATCCCCAGGTGTGGAACCACAGCACTATCAGTAGCCATGTGCTCACATAGAAGAACTGGAAGGACTGACAACCAGAATATACAACTATGTACCTTGGGGAGGTGAAAAAAAAGAGAGAAAGATGGGCAACAGATGTTCGCTCAGGGTGAATTTTTGCAGCAAAACAACCCAAAAAACCAAACCCAAACAAAACAAAACAAATCAAATGTCATTTGTCCAAGGTCATATACCAAGGTTGTATAGGTTTTCTCCTAGTTATTTTCTAGGAGTTCTATAGTTTTGCCTTGTACATTTAGGTCTATGATCCAATGTGAGTTAATTTTTGTGAAGAGTGTAAGTTCTGCGTTTAGATTCATCTTTTTGCATGTGGATGTCCAGTTATTCCGGCACCATTTGTTGAAAAGTCTATCTTTGCTCCATTGTATTACCTTTGATCCTTTTTCAAAGATGAGTTTACTATATCTATGTGGCTCTATTTCTGGGTTCTTTATTCTGTTCCATTGTTTTATTAGTCTATTCTTTGGCCAATGCCATAATTTCTTAATTACTATGGCTTGAAGTCGGATAGTGTCAGTCCTCTGACTTTGTTTTTCAATATTGAGTTGGCTATTCTGGATATTTTTCCTCTGTGTATAAACTTTAGAATCAGTTTGTCCATATCCATGAAACAACGTGCTGCAATGTTGATTGTGATGGCATTGAATCTATAGATCAAACTGAGAAGAACTGAGATCTTGACAATATTGAGTCTCTTATCCATGAACATGGAATATCTCCCCATTTATTTAGTTCTTCTTTCTTATCTTTTATCAGAGTTTTGTAGTTTTCCTCATAAGGATCTGTGACATATTTTGACAGAATTATACCTAAGCATTTCATTTTGAAGGGTGCTAATGTAAATGGTTTTGTGTTTTTAATTCCAAATTCCACTTGCTTATTGCTGGTATATAGGAAAGTCATTGGCTCTTGTGTTTTAACCTTGTATCCTGCAAACATACCATAATCACTTATTAGTTTCAAGAATTTTCTGTCAATTTTTTCAGATTTTCTATATAAATTATTATGTCATCTGTGAGCAAAGATGGTTTTATTTCTTCCTTCCCAATCTGTATATCTTTTCTTTTCTTTTTTTTTATTGCATTAGCTAGGAATTCTACTATGATGCTGAAAAGCAGTAGTAAGAGGAGACACCCTTGCCTTCATTCCTGGTGTTAAGGGGAAAGATTCAAGTTGTTCACCATTAGCTATAGGTTTTTTGTAGATATTCTTCATCAAGTTGAGGAAATCGCCTTTAGTCCCAGTTTGTTGAGAATTTTTGTGTTTTTTTCTGAGGAAGATTAGCCCTGAGCTAACTACTGCCAATCCTCCTCTTTTTTGCTGAGGAAGACTGGCCCTGAGCTAACATCCATGGCCATCTTCCTCTACTTTATACGTGGGATGCCTACCACAGCATGGCTTTTGCCAAGCGGTGCCATGTCCGCACCCAGGATCCGAACCAGTGAACCCTGAGATGCTGAGAAGCAGAACGTGTGAACTTAACCACTGTGCCACCAGGCCAGCCCCGAGAGCTTTTTTTTTTTTTAAATCATGAATGAGTGTTGAATTTTGTCAAATGCCTTTTCTGCATCTATTGATATGATCATGTGATTTTTCTTCTTCACCCTGTTGATGCGGTGGATTACATTAGTTGATTTTGAAATATTGAACCAACCTTGCATCCGTGGGATAAATCCTACTTGGTTATAGTGCATAATTCTCTTTTTATTGTTGAATTCAATTTGCTAATATTTTGTTGAGGATTTTTGCATGTATGTGCAAAAGAGATATCTCATGAGAGATGTTGATCTGTAGTTTCCTTTTCTTGAAATGTCTATCTGGTTTTGGTATTAGGGTAATTTTGGCCTCTTAGAATGAGTTAGAAGTATTCCCTCTGTTTCAATCTTCTGGAACAGAGTGTAGAGAATTGGTATATGTTCTTTTTATTTGGTGAGGAAGATTGTTGCTGAGCTAACATCTATTGTCCATCTTCCTCTATTTTGTATGTGGGATGCCACCACAGCATGGCTTGATGAGTGGTGTGTAGGTCTATACCCAGGATCAGAACCTGTGAACCCTAGGCCATTGAAGCAGAACATGTGAACTTAACCACTACACCATTGGGCTGGCCCCTGGTAAAATTTCTTAATTAAATGTTTGGGAGAACTCATCAATGAATTCATCTGGGCCTGGTGCTTTCAGTTTGGGAAGGTTATTAATTGTTGACTCAATTTTTTAAAAAATAAATATAGGCCTATTCACATTGTCTATTTCTTCTAGTGTGAGTTTTGGCATTTGTGTCTTTCAAGGAACTGGTCCATTTCATCCAGGTTATCAAATATCAAATGGGCAGAGAATTCATAATTTTTCTTTATTATCCTTTTAATGTTGATGGGATCTGTAGATGTCCCTTCTTTCATTCTGATATTAGTAATTTGTATCTTCTCTCTTTTTTCTCTTAGTTACCCTGGCAAGAGGCTTATCAATTTTATTGATATTTCAAAAAGCCAACTTTTAGTTTTGTATATTTTCTCTATTGATTTCCTGTTTTCAATTTCATTGATTTCTGCTCTAATTTTTATTATTTCTATTCTTCTTCTCACTTTAAATTTAATTTGCTCTTCTTCTTCTGGTTCCCTAAGGTGGATACTTAGATTACAGATTTTAAATCTTTCTTCTTTTCTGATATATGCATCCACCATTATAAATTTTCCTATAAGCACTGCTTTTGCTCCCTCTCACAAAATTTGATAGGTTGTGCTTTGATTTTCATTTAGTTAAAAATAATTTAACATTTCTTTTCAGATTTCTTCTTTGACTCATGTACTATTTAGTTAAATAGCTTTTTAATCTCCAAGTGTTTTGGGATTTTTCAGCTTTCTGTTAATGGCTTATGTTTAATTCCATTATGATCTGAGAGCAGACGTTGTATTATTTTTGTTCTTTTAAATTTGTTAAGGTGTGGTTTATGGCCCAGAACGTGGTCTGTCTTGGTGAATGTTCCATGTGAGATTGAGTAGAATGCTTAATGTGCTGTTGTTGGATGAAGTAGTATATAAATGTCAATTATTTCCAGTTGATTGATGGTGTTGAATTCAACTACACCCTTACTGGTATTCTGCCTTTGGATCTATTTTTAATAGAGGGTTGTTGAAATTTCCAAGTTTAATAGTGGTATTATCTATTTCTCCTTGCAGTTCTATCAGTTTTTGCCTCATGTAGTTTGATGCTCTGTTGTTAGGTGCATATACATTAGGATTGTTATGGAGAATTGACTCCTTTATCATTATGCAATGCACCTCTTTATCCCTGGTAGCTGTCCTTGCTCTGAGGTCTGCTCTGTCCGAAATTAATAGAGCTACTCCTGCTTTCTTTTGGTTATTGTTAGCATGGTGTATCTTTCTCCATCCATTTATTTTACCTATATGTCTTTATATTTAAATTGGGTTTCTTCTAGATGATGTATAGTTGGGTGTTTTTTGATCCACTCTGACAAACCATGTCTTTTAGCTTGTTTTGAAATAGTACTTTACAACTTTTTCTCTCTTTTGAATGCGTCTTTCTGGCATGTTTTTATTGTCTATAGAGATGTCATTCTGGTTCTTATTCTTTTTCTCTGTAGCAATTTTGTATGCGATTTGATTTCAATAATTTCTATTGCTCATTTTAATATGATTTTGGTTCCTCCGAATTTTCAGAGCGAGCTTGGTTCCCATAGCTTTCTGCCTTCACAAAATTTCCTTTTCTGTTTGTTTTTGTGTGGTGTTAAAATAATAACATATCGCTTTCTAAGATATCCTGGCTTTATTCACTTTGCCCAGTACTTTTTTTACTCTTCTCTTTCTTTTGTCCCTGTTATCCTGGTCCTGCTCAGTCTTCCTTTTGCTCCCATCAGTTTTTCCTCAGTGTGTGGCCTGTCCTAGAAAGAAGCCCTGCTAATTCAGTTTTAAGAGTTCACAGGTGCTACACTGCTCCAAACTCTTTAGACTTTCCTATGGCTCTTTGCACTTCTTATACACTAATATCAGGTCAGTGCAAAACCTTTCCTAGATGCAGCTACTAGTTCTCAGATTGGCCTGCCAATGTTTAAGGTGGCTATTTTGTGTTATCCTATGTCTCAGGTCCATCAGGTGCACTCTTGCTTCCCTCTGCTTTCTCCCATGTGAATGTCAATAACATTTCGATCTTGTGGACGTTGGTGCTTTCTCTTATCTCTTTGTATTTTGGGGTTCATGGTGTTACCTTATTACCAATTTTTATGGTAAATATTTTGTTTTTGCTCTCTAGTTACCTTGGCTGTTTTTATGTGAGGACTGAGAAAGATCCAAAAGCTGCACGACTGCCATCATCTTTCCAGAATGCACATTTTTTCTTCTTAAAAGACACAGCCATTTTCCAAGTCAATGCATATGGATCTAATGCATCCTTTTAATAGTTAAGTAACACTTTGCTTTAAAAACACAGTTTATTCAATTTTCTTTTAGTATAAGCTTTGTCATATATGTCATCGCTCAGTACATGTAGGAATTTGGTTCTAGGATTCCCTCCCCCTTCCTCTCCCCACACCCCCCTATAATGGACACCAAACTCCTAAGATGCTCAAGTTCCTTATGTAAAATGGCATAGTATTTGCATATAACCTATACACATTCTTTGGTATACTTTAAATCATCTCTAGATTATTTATAATAACTAATACAATGTAAATGTTATATAAATAGTTGTTATAATGTATTGTTTAGGGAATAATGACAAGAAAAAAATTCTGTACATGTTCATTACAGACACAACCATTATAGGCCTTTCAGTCCACGGTTGGTTGAATCTGCAATGTGGAGCCCAGGGATATGGCTGGCCAACTATATATTGCAAATATTTTCTCCCAGTCTCTCTTCGAATTTTGACAGAAAATTTTAATTTTTATGTACTCAAATCTACTTATACTTTTCTTAATGGCTTCTGAGCTTTACAATGTTCTTAAGTCATCTGCCACTCTCAAAGTTGTATGAATATTATTTTAAATACTCTACTGCTATCCTTATTTTTCAACATTTAGTGTTTAAATTCACATGTGATTTATTTTTGTGTCGTAGCAAATAGGGTATAATTTTATTTTTCTGGGTGGACAGTCATCAAATAAAGTGCATTTTATCCAATATGTTGCAAAACTCTATTTATTATATGTAAAATTCATATGTATTTGGATAAGTTTCTAGACTCCATATTCTCCTGTTTGACCATTCTTGTGCCAACATATTCTATCAGGAGTATGGTAACTTGATAGTAACGTATTGTATTTAGTAGGACAAGCATCCTTTTACTATTTTATTTTCAATTTTCAATTATTGTCAATTTTTCATCATGCCTTTGTGTATGAAATTTAAAATATACTTTCTATATTGCAAAAATCTCGTAATTTATTTGAAAATGCATTAAATTTATATATTAGTTTGGAAAGGACTTACATTTGCATGATATTGTTTTTGTTTTCAAGAATATGCTGCCACTCCAAAATTATTCAGGTCTCAATTTCGGGCTTGTGTGTATATATAAACAAACACAGACTTTACAGTTTTTCTTTTTTTTTTTTGAGGAAGATTAGCCCTGAGCTAACTGCTGCCAGTCCTCCTCTTTTTGCTGAGGAAGACTGGCCCTGAGCTAACATCCGTGCCCATCTTCCTCTACTTTATATGTGGGATGCCTACCACAGCATGTCTTGCCAAGCAGTGCCATGTTAGTACCCAGGATCCGAACCGGTGAACCCCGTGCAGCTGAAGCAGAACGTGTGCACTTAATTGCTGTGCCACTGGGCTGGCCCCCTACAATTTTTCTTTTATGTCCATAGAATATTTTAAATGGTTGTTCAAGTGCTTGGTCAAGAAAAACAATTTACCTTCCAAAAAGTAGAGGTTTTGCAGAGAATGTTCTCTGAATATGATCAAATCAAGATAGAAAGAAATAATAAGAAGTTGCCTGGGATAGTTTTCATTCACTACTGGTCAAGGTATAAACTGGTTTAACAACTTTAAAAACTATTTGAGAGATTAAAACTGAACACTGAATATACTCATACCCAACAATTTTACAACTAAGTATAAGCCCTGGGATGTGTAGCAAAATATAACACAAGAGTGTACATAGTAGTACTACTTATGATAGCTCCCAACTGGAAACAACCCAACGTCCTTCAACAGTAGACTTCATAAATAAATTTTGGTATCTCCAGACAAGAGAATACTGTATAGCAATGAGAAAGAACAAACCCTTGTTACATGGAAAAACATAGATGACTCTCCTAAAGACAATATTGGATAAAAGAAATCAAATAAGAAAGAGCATGTAATGTATGATATCATCTATATAAAGTTAAAAAAATAGGCAAAATTAATTTATGGAAGTTGTAATAGTGGTGTCCTTGGGAGAAATAGTGACTAAGAGGGAAGATGATGGCCGCTGCTGTGCTTATGATGTTCTCTCTGTTAATCACTTTGTGAAAAGTTATTAAACTGGATGTTTATGATTTATGCACTCTTTTGTATGTATGTTACACTCTAATAACAGATACACTTAAGAATGTGTCCAGGATATATTGTTAACTGTACTTATTTCCTAAACAAACATGCAAAAACCGCTCCCAAATCCACACAACCAAACACACACATATATCAATTTCAGTACACAAATAAACGCTTTTCTTCAGATGGAACAGATGGGTTTTGTTGTTCATCAATTATTTTTTTACCTCATTTTTCTATCAAAAGAGGTTTTGACAAATGGTTCTGGAAGAATTACAATGTTGAGAAAAGATGAATATTAATGCAGAGGAAGCAAGTATCTGGTCCCGCCTGCTTCTCTTAAAGCTATCAGGCTGATTCAATGCCAAGTAAGCAGCATCCATAAGAGCAGAATTTCCAATGACCTTGCATCGTTTAAGGTTTAAAATCTGAAGTGCTTTCTCTAATTCATCTCATACCTTGCTTCCCAATTTTACGCAAATCTGAGTGACTTCTGACCCCATGATTCTTCTCACATTCAGGACCCTCCACATCCCTTGTACTTCTTCCTTCTCTTTTTGACCATAAATCCACCCTCCTAATTATGCTGTCCATGGTCACCCTGAGTAAATAGATGCCTGCCCCTCAACATCTTACATCTTGGTGGAGGCTCTCTTACCCTTTTCCCAGAGTCTTTAGATTGTTCTTGGCCTTGAAAGAGGGTTCTGGACCAAGGTTGCAGATTGGTTTTTTTTAACTTCATTTTAAAATTCAGACAAAGAAAAGCTGCAAAAATAGTATAAAGAATTCTTCTATATTTGTCTTCTAGAGTCCCTAAATTAACTTTTTCCCACATTTGCTTTATCATTCTCTCTCACTCTCTCTCTTTCCGTACTCCTGTTATTCGTGGTGATTTTGTTCTATAAAGTCACCACAAACACTAAATTAGCAAATCCTGAGCTCTTAGGGGGAAGACAGAGTTAGTTCCCCTGAGACTCTGCTCACAGCATTTCCCTCAACTGATCAACACCAAATCTTGTGTAGTGTGTGTTTCTGTTTAACAAGACACTTTAAAAAATATATGCTGTCGATTCATTAACATGGAACTGACAGTCAACAGCACTATAACCCAGGCCTGAGTGGAATTTATCTGACACACATCTTTTCTCCATGAGTCGCATCACAGCCTCCTTGCACTAAGGAATACCAGACGGCACATCAGCACTATGTGGGGGACCATTTTAAATAGCAAAATCACCAACAGAAAGCACAAAAATGCAAAAAATATGACACTCAATTGACTGTGAAAAGGACACTTATTTACAGCATGAGGGCTGAAATAAGAAGGCAGAGAATAGCTTGTTCAACGTCAACTGGGAAGTGTACACTGGTGACTCAAATTTTTCGCCCCTCTGCTCATGTCCATGGATTACTGCAAAAGTGCCACAAGTATTGATTTTGTGATTACAAATAAATTTTAGTGAATAAATGAATTTGTAAATATGGAATCCATGAATAATGAGGATTGACTATATATAGGCATATACGCATATCTATGTATGTATATGTTTATATATATACACACATACTTTTGAACCATTTGAAAGTTGCACATATAATAGTCCTTCAGTCCAAAATATTTTAGTGTATATTTACTAAAAACAAGGACATTATCTCATATAACCACACTACAACAATCATAACCAAGAAATTAGCATTGATAAAGTATTATTATGTCAGCTATAGATTTTGTTTATATTTCACCATAATTTTTCACTAATGTCCATCATATTTCGGGATGAAATCCAGGATCATAATTGCACTTAGTTGTCATGTCTCTTTAGTTCCCTTTAATCTGTAACAGTCCCTAGTCTTTACTTGTCTTTCATTGGTGCTGCCTTTTTGGTGGTATCAGGGTATGGAAGTAAGAAGGGGAAAATTGTAAAAGATACAAATGAAGGGGTATGAGAGAATATTCTTTATTAAACATTGTTGGATTCTAACGATGGTAATACAGAGGAAATACAGCAACGGGAAGTCAGAACTGACATTTTGCCACCTACTGCACTAGTTTTATTTAATTCTTTCTGAACTAATTCCATGTGAGTCCATGTTTATGCAAATGAGAACACAGAGGGTCAGAGAAGGTAAGCATTTGTCGAAGGTCACATAGCTAGCAGTGGTGGGATTTGAATTCAAATCAGATTAATAGGGCACTAAAAAGCAATGCTCTTTTAAATATACATTCTGGTATTACTAAGATGGTATCTAATGAAACATCAAGTAATCTCATGTACTACATAATTGCTATACTGCCCTTATTCTTTTTCATCACCATCTTCAAAAAAATCCCACAAAAACAATGTAAGAGAAATGGAATAGGCTTTAACAAAACACTTGTAAAGCCAAATAGAAGCATTAAAAACTTTCCATCAGGAGGTGGCCTACAGGCAATCTCATTATCATTTTGCCCATCAGCATCTCCCATGAGTATGCATTTAATTTTACTGTTAAACTTGACTTTTAAGATTTGTAAAAAGCAGTATTTGCAAAGTTGTTAGCAGAGTCTCCCTTAAGGTAGGAGATATATGGATTTGATTAGTCTGTGTTCTCAGGCATGTTGGAAAGGGGTATACCCTCAGAGTTAAATTTGAATTTAGGAACTGCAATTCCAATCCAGGAGAAGTCTGCCCGCTTAACTAGTATACTTGTTCTTGTCCCAGTGGTCGAGTGAATACACCGTGTGGTCAGACTGGTTTGTATAAGCTGAAACTGTCAGTATACGAGGGCACCCTGCTGTAGATGGGATGTCTGGTGGCCTTTGAGCATCTACGTAAGAGCCACATGTAAATTGTTTCCCTGAGTCTTCTGCCTTCATCTGGAATCATAGAATCAGAAACACAGAACTGGAGAGAATTTAAGAAATCATCTTGTGTAACCCGCTAATATGGAGGATTTTTTTTCCCTCTTAAAATAGATTTTTAAAGAAAGCTAACATTCAATGAGCCCTTATGATGTGTTATATATTGTGCTACTTGTGTTTCTTTCATTACATAATTTTCACAGTTCTTTGAGGTAGGTATTACTGTTCAGTTTACAGATGGTGAAACTGAGGCTCAGTAACTTGTCCTAGGTCACACAGCCTAATAAGTGATAGATTGAAGTCTGGAGTCAGAACTAACCAACATGTTTGTGTTCATTTCATCACATCACTGAATTCCTGGGTATAATATTTCCATCCTCTCTAAGGGACTTGTTGCTGTACTCATAGTCATTAATAACCACCACTGGTTTCAGAAAAATGGGAATGAGGTGTGTGAACCTACAAAAATAGAAAACAGTTTAAGAGGCAAAGTGTTTATTTGGGATCAAAGAATTGTGTATAATATTTCCATCCTCTTTGAGGGACTTGCTGTACTAATAGTTATTAATAACTACTAATTCTGTAAGAAAAATGGTGAATTAGGTGAACTCTGCTCTTGGTGTCTTCCTAGTTATCACCTGAAACAATCCCTTTACAAGTCTGGCTCATATGTCTTGGCCCAGTGTCTTTGAAGATTTATTTCCATTATCTACCACTCTGATTTTCTCAGATCCAAAGGTGTCACCTTGAAAGTCAGATAATTTAATACTTGTAAATGTGAAAATGGAAAAGAACTAGATGAGTACCTTTTGGAGAACATATGCACTTTTTACCCCCAAGACAGAGTTCATATTGTGTCTAATTCATTGAGGTAGATTTTTCAGGCCCATCTATAGAAAGCTGTACGGGATCAAGTCTGCTAATGAAGCAGAGAGAATGACATCTGTGAAAATGGATTATTAATGCTCAGCTCTTCTACGTTATCTGTTTCATAACTCCGGACAGGTTAACAAAATAGGCACAGGAAATGAAAATGGCACATCGGGGGAGGTAAAGGAAGCCTGAGCTCTGAGTTCAAACCTACAGGTTATTATTATGAAATTAGGCATGGAGAAGTTAAAGAATGCTTTACTAAAAGGTTTTCATTATCTTTTAGCACTGAGATTTGTAAAGAATGTAAAATGTAGTAGCAGAAATATCAGTCTGAATAAAGTAGTCATGATAGTTTCAATTGTCTGTTGAAATCAACTGGTAATCTCTAAACCCACAGAATTTCACTCATTCTGTTATGTAGAAGAGCTTCAAATGGTTGGAGAGTTTTATAATGCCCTTACTTTATGAAATGGAAACATAGCAAAGTTTTTGTTCTAATCCTAATGTCTGAAGATTATTGTATGTCAAAGGCAAATTCACATCTGAAATCCATGTGTTTAACATCTGCAGGAGGAAAAAAAAGGAAAAATTTGACTTATTTATTATAAAACCCTAGATACAATTATTCTACTCATGTATAGAAATGTGGAAACTTAGGAAGTGAAATGGAAACTCATTGTCATCAAATACACTTTATAGTTAGTAGTTTCAAAGCAAAAACCATACACATATACGTATAAAATACATGTGCATACATTTTTCTAGTGTCAAATTAAGTGATGAAATATGGGAGAGAGCAGGAGGGTTAACTAGCTCCAAGGCAGGACAGTGGAGGTAAACTGCTATGCTTGCAAGGAAAAGGTAAACTGCTTCTGATCTTCCATACTCAGGAAAATTTTGTTAAATAAATAATTGCTTACTACATTCCAGAAGAAGTGATGATCTGCTCTAGTAAAGAGACTCCACTGGGCAGAGTAACTGTGATTGGATCTACCATCTTGCTGAGTTTACAGTGTTCACTCTCATCTGCCATGATTCATTTGGTGTTTGTGAAGGTCAAGACGAGTGGATAGAGTATGATGTACCACCATCCTTTGGTTCTTTGATGGTGACAGATATCTCTGTGGTTCTTTATGAGATGTGGCATTCTTTCTGAGTTACTTACTTTGATTACTTCTGATTGTTTACCTTAGCCAGGGGGGTGCAAATTTCAGAGACTTTCTACTGTAATACCTCTCATTCCAACCAATGTGAGCTGCTACATATATCTGCATCAATTATACATTTAGAACCTGAGGACATTACCAAAGAGTGGGCTCAAGGGCATACTGGACCCATTATCAGAAGACCGTGGCTTATAACTGTGTCGATTGCTTGGCTTCCACAAGCTCTCATTCAAATTGGAGGACTGAGATGGTATTTTGCATCTCCTCAGAAAGTCTGGGTATTACTTATTACCCAGGGGTCTTTACCCTGGCAAATGGCTTCAGGTTTCTTTGGAGAAAGAAAGAAGGAATATTTACTAGGTACAGCTCTGGTGGCATTGCAGGGTCCGATCTAACGCCCACTTCAAACAATGTAGATAGGTGTAGGGCTGGAAACTGGGTGGAAGCAGTGATTTTCCATTATAGCACTGACATCAGCCTTCTGCTCACCAGATCTCGATATCTTTTTATACGCAAATCAAACAACACCTTAGTCAGGTATTCTTATATGTCAACTCTGCAGACATCATAATCTATTCACCACCACCACAGATCCCTTTGTGTCAAGCATATTAAATACCTCTCTGGTCTTGATGTTGTGATGTTAATTACAGCCACCTGGCCTCTGCTGGTTAGGAATTTCCAACAGGCTTCTGCCTTTCTGGAGCCCAGTTCTATAATAGAGGACCATTACCACTGAGCTTCTCAAACATTCCAGTGTCCCCTAACAACGAAACATTAATCTCTGAGGTGGACTTGGGGATGGACAAATAGATGAGAGCCCAGAAATAGAAACATATTGGGGAATTTGGTATAAAACAGAAGTAGATACATATTGGGGAATTTGGTATAAATCAGTAGGGAATCAGTGAGGAAAGGATTTAATAAACGAGGCTATAAACATTGGTTTGCCTTAAGGAGAAAATAATTATATCCCTGGATTATATCTCTATCTCACATCATACAAAAATTTCAGATAGATATGTCTTAAATGTAAATAGCAAAACTAAAAACACTTTACAAGAAAACAGGGGACAATAACTTCATGATTTTAGGGTAGGAAAAGATTTCTTAAACAAGAACACAAGAATACAAGATGAAAAGGCAACAACTATAAGGGAAATATTGATAAATTTGACAACTTAACATTAAAAACTGTAATCCAAAAGACAATCTCCAGATTTGGAGAAGATATTTGCAATATTTCAGCAGAAGATTCATATCCAGAATATTCGAAGGCCATCTACCAATAGGTAAGACAAAAAATCTAGTATGATATAAATAATATGAATAATCAATTCATAGAAGAGGTTATACAAATGGCAAATAATAATGAAAATTAAAACCACAATGAATTACTATTTTATACTATCAGACTTCCACAACTCTAAATATTTCAAGTGTTGGACAGAGTGTGGAGTAATGTCAGGTTTATATACTGCTATTGGTAAAATATTTAGTAAAGCTGAATGTGTATATACTCTACAATGCAGCAATTCCATTTCTAGGATGATTGTAATTAGAATCACACAGAGAATGTCTTCCTCCCTAGCTTGTCATGATATTTAAAGTTCTATAAACACATATATGCCTTTTAATTAAGTTACTGTTTACAAAAGGTCATGGTTGAAATGCAAATATATTTCATTGAAGGAATAAATTAACCAGCATCATGGATTATTTTATAAAGTTAGCTTTTCTCTCCTAGACAAGAACACTCAGGGAGGACACGTGGGAAGGACAAAAGGAAATGTCTTAAAAGTGAAAGTTACTATTGAGAGGGGATTCGAGGAAATGGAAATAGATACATTGTCACCTTTTCTTCCTTGTCCAAGTTTGATTCAGCTGAATCTTTTCAGTTAAGCATCTCTCGAGGCCTATAGTCTTCTGGGTTCGGTGAAGAATTTGGTTTTGTGGGGAATGGCAGCAGAGAACATTCGTGAGGGGCTTTTATCCCCCTGAGCTCAGTGAGCTCTTGGAGATCTGCATGGGGGCATTGGGATAAGGATTGTAAAATGAGAGACCCTGGAAAATTGCTTTATTTATAAGCATTGTGGATGAGTGTTAGAGGAGGAGGGGAATATTGGCTATAAATCATTAATCTGACTGGTATTCCTGGCCCCCAATGGAGAAGTGGCTGAGTCATCCCAGCCTTGAACTTGGGAAAGTGAGGAAAATAGAGGCTTCCTCCAGGTTTCGCAGAAGAGGTCTAGAGGCCATGATAAGAGACACTGTTTAACTCTCGATCATGTGGGGGAATACTGCCTTCTTAGAGTAACCTATCAACCATGAGTCCCAGTGAGCAGTCAAAAACAAAAACTCAAAGCATACAAAACAATGATAATAATGATAATAATAATAATATCTTAGTGGGTCCAAAAACTTGAAAAAAGATACCTGGGAACTAGATCACCTGCTCAATGAATTAGAACTACTGAAACAGGCAGTTGACAACATGAACAGAAAAATAATAAACATGCTTGAATCAGTTAAAGCTGAACTACAGATTTGAAAGTGACAAGGATGATGGAAATATGAGACACAGAATTTAAAACAGTGGTAGAATTTAAAGGAAAACATGAATATAATGAGGAAAGAAATAGAAGAAATAAAAATGACAAATGGTATTTCTAAAAGTGAAAAATACAGTAAGAGAAATGGAAAATTCACTGCATGGGATTAACAGCAGTATAAATTCTGTAGAAGAAAAGATCGCTGTACTGCAAGATATGCAATAAAAACAATTCAAAGTAGAGCAGAGAGAGAAAAAAGATTGGGAAAAAAATCCAAACAGAGCAGAAATCGTTAAATAGAGAATGAACAAACAATAAGGAAAATAAGTGAAACCAACAGCTATGTCCTTGAGAAAATTGGCAAAACTGATAAACTCTAGCTAGACAGATCAAGTAAGAAAGAGAGAAGACACAAATTACCAATATCCAAAATGAAAGAGAGGGAAATGACTGCAGATTCTACAAGAATTCTAAAAGGATACAGATTCTAAAAGAATAATAAAGTGTCATTATGATGAACTTTAGTCTAAACATAATAGAAAACCGGAATTCCCTATACCTATTTAAAAAATTGAATTTACTATATAAGTGAATTATATCCACCCCCTGAACCCCTAAAAATCCAAGTGTAGGTAGTTTCACTGGTTAATTATATCAAACCCTTAAGGAAGAAATAATACCAATGTTATACAAACTGTTTCAGAAAATAGAGAGGTCAGAACACTTCCCAACTTATGTTATGAGTCCAGCATTTTCCGGATACCACAAGTGGATGAGACATTTCAAGAAAAAAAAAGCTACAGATCAATATCCCTTGTCAACATAGATATAAAAATCCTGAAAAATATATTAGCAAATAAAGCCATGAATATAGAAAAAAGGATATAATTACCAAATGTGTTTATTACCAGGAATGCAAAGTTGTTTTAACATTTAAAAATCAATCAATGTGTTTTCAAATATTAACAGACTAAAAAAGAAAAGCTATATGATCATAGTAATAGAAGAAAAAAATTGATGAAATTTAATCTTCATTTATGATAACACTCTCAGCAAACAGAAAGTAACTTCCTCAAGCAGATAAAGGGTATCTACAAATGAGGAGATACTATGAAGGAGAGGGTGGTCACTGTTTAGATGCCAATTAATGGCTTTGAAGGCCAATTGGGAGAAGTATTTCAAAAAGTAGTGCAAAAATATGAAGACTTAGAAATCATGAGGAAAAGGATAGAAGTCTTGTATAGTGGATTCCAAACACCTAACATAAAAAACAGGCATTTTAGAAGAATATGCCACAGGTAGAGAGAAGTAATAATTAAACAAATAATACAAGAAGTTTTTCTTAAGCTGAAGAAAGATCTTAATGCAGTATCAAGGAGAAAAGACATAAATGTAGGCATATCCTTATAAAATTATTGAAACCTAAGTATAAAGATAATATGTTACAAATCTTTAGACAAAAGGATAAATTTTCTACAAAAGAAAATGAATTAGAATACATCCATCATGCATCTGCAATACCAGAGGTGAAATAATATCTATAGACTGCAGAAAGAAAAGAGTTATCACCCAGAATCCTCTATCCAACCTAAATGTCGTTCACTGCTAGGGAGGAAGAAAAATATTTGGAGATGACCAATAAATCATAAAGCTTTTCACATATATATCCTAGATAAGGACCCTGAGAAAACAGCAAAAAATTGAAGAGAAACATTAAAGTATGGGAAGATGATGAGGAAATTAAATAGAGTGAGCATATAAACTTATTATACATATATTATGAATATCTAAATGTATCCACTAGCTGGAATTCTGCAAAGTAAATCAAAATAATAATCTAGAACTAAAAATACTCAATTATCTCAGCAAAATTGAAAATTGGAAAAGGAGTGTCAGCTTAACAGTATGGAGAAGAAGTATAGGGGAAATTAAATTTGAAGAGACATGGTGGTTATCTTATTTTTGAATAGTATTAGAGAAATATAGATCCAATAATGAGCACAGGAGAAAAAAAGCTCATCATTAATATGATAGAATAATCTGAATTTTGAAGTTATTGTGGGGGAAAACAGAAAGTACAGGAAGTAGATAAACAGGAAAAATAATAAAGAAACAAAAATGTAAAATAAATAAAATGTGTAACAACATTATACTAGATGTGAAAAAACTGATTTTATTTATTATGTGCTTTCTCACCAAACACATTATAAAACAAGTGATTTAGGAAGATTGGGAATTAAATAAGAAGGTCCTAAAATTTTTATGGAAAAATAAATATCTAGGAATTGTCATCAAATATAGAAATAAGAAAAGTAGTAATAAAGGATTTGCCTTATCAGACACCAGAACATACTGTGAAGGCACTGTAATCAAAGCAATATTGTCTTGGCATATGAATAGATATATAGATCAGAGAATAGAAGACAGAATCCAGATATATTATATTTGAAGATTTACTATGTAGCAAAAGTGACAGCTTACATTGGTGAGAAATAGATTACTTAATGAAGGACAATGGCCATCATCTGGGGGGAAAAGTGAATTGAATTTCTCTTTTCAATCTTTACAAAATTAAATTTCAAAAAATTAAAGAATAAAAAGTAAATAAGAAAATAATAATCCCAAAAATCTTTGCAAAGAGGCAGGAAAATGAGACATAATTAAGAGAGGCAACAGTAGATAGAAGACAACACACAGATAATTCAGATACTGGAATTAGCAGATAAGGACTTAAAAAAACCTATTTTGAGTATGTTGCAAAATATAGAGGAAAAAAAGAAAAGGTGGAAATTTTAACAGAGAATTAGAGATTATAAAAATAATTAATGGGACATTGTAGAAATGAAAAACACAACACTCGAAATTAAGAACTCATTAGACTGGATTAACCATAGGCTCTTCACAGTAAACTCAGAGACCAGTCAAAATGAAATATGGAGAAATAACATTGGAAGAAACTGAACAGATTGTAAGAGACGTGGGATCCATTCAAATGCTCTAATATTCGCATAATTATAGTCTCAGAGGGAAAGAAGGAAGAAGACAGGACAGAAAAATATTTGAAACCTAATGGTAAAGAATTTTTCAAATTGATGAAAGACATAAACTGACAGATTAAAGGAGTTTAGTGAATCCTAAACAGGATGAATACAAAGAAAACCACAGCTAGGTACATCATGTTAAAACTGCTTAAAAAGAAAGATAATGGAAAAAAACTTTTAAAATCAGCTGTGGAGGGTGGGGGATAAATTGCTTTTAAAAGAGGAAAAATGTGGTGTTGACCTTGTGGCTGAGTGGTTTAAGCTCCGTGTGCTCTGCTTCTGCAGCCCAGGTTTGTAGGTTTGGCTCCTGGGTGCAGACCTACTCCACTCATCAATCATGCTGTGGAGGCATCCTACAAACAAAATAGAGGAAGACTGGCACAGATGTTAGCTCAGGGTTAATCTTCCTCGAGGGAAAAAAAAAAAGAGGAAGATTGGCAACAGATGTTAGTGCAGGGTGAATCTTCCTCACATATGAAAAAAGGAAAAATGAAACTAATGGCTGAGTTTTCAACAGTACTATAAAAACCACAAAATGACATTCTTTTAAAGTGCTAAAAGAAAAAACTACCCACCAATAATTCTACAGTCAGTTAAAATATGCTTCAAAAATAAAGTACATTCTCAGTGGTGAAAAGCTGAAAGCTTTTTCTCTAAGATCAGGAACAAGACAAGGATATCTACTCCCATCACTTTTATTCATCATAGCATTGGAAGTCCAAACCAGAGCAATTAGTCAAGAAAAAGAAATAAAAGACATTTAAACCAGAAAGAAAGAAGTAAAACTGGCACTATTTGCCCATGACATGATATTAAATATAGAAAATCCTAAAGACTTCACCAAAAAACTGTTAGAACCAATACACAAATTCAGTAAATTTGTGTGATACAAAATCAACATTAAAAAATCTGTTGCATTTTTATATACTAGAAATAAACTATTAGAAAGAGAAATTTTTAAAAAAAATCCCATTTAAAACTGTATCAAAAAGAATAGAATTCTTAGGAATAAATTTAATCAAGGAAGTAACAGGGCTATACATTACAAGACACTGATGAAAGAAATTGAAAAAGATATAAATAAATGGAAAGATATTCTATGCTTATAGATTGGAATAATGAATATTGTTAAAATGTCCACATTATCTAAAGCAATTTACAGATTCAATGCAATCCCTATCAAAATTCCAATGGCATTTTGTACAGGAAAAGAACACATAATTCTAAAATTAATATGGGCCCACAAAAGAACAGGAATAGCCAAAGCAATCTTGAGAAAAAAGAACAAAGCTGGGGACACCACATTTCCTGATTTCCAAGTACGTTACAAAGCTATAGCAATGAGAGTAGTGCGGTATTGGCATAAAAACAGACACATAGATCAACAGAACAGAACAGAGGGCCCAGAAATAGATTCATGTATATATGGTCAATTAATTTATGACAAAGGAGCCAAGAATATACAATGGGGATAGGACAATATCTTCAATAAATGGTGTTGGGAAAACTGGACAGCCATATGCAAAAGAATGAAACTTGATCACTATCTTACACCATACACAAAAATTAACTCAAAATGGATTAAAGACTTGAACATACGACCTGAAACCATAAAATTCCTAGAAGAACATACAGGCAGAAAGCTCATTGACATTGGTCTTAGTGATTATTTTTTGGATTTGACACCAAAAACAAAGGCAACGAAATAAAAAATAAACAAGTAGAACTACATCAAAGTAAAAAAAGTGCAGTAAAGGAAACAGTAAGTAAAATAAACAGTAAAGGAAACCATCAACAAAATGAAAAGGCAACCTATGGAATGGGAGAAAAGATTTTGCAAACCATATACTGGATAAGGAGTTAATATCCAAAATATATAAATAACTCATGCAGCTCAACATCAAAAAAACCAGTCTGATTGAAAAACAGGTAGAGGATCTGAATAGACGTTTTTCCAGAGAAGGTATATAGATGGCCAATAGGTACATAAAAAGGTGCTCAACATTATTAATCATCAGGGAACTGCAAATCAAAATCACGGTAAGTTGTCATCTCCATCTGTTAGAATAGCTATCATCAAAAAGACAAGAAATAACAAGTGTTGGTGAGGATGTGGAGAAAAGGGAACCCTCGTGCACTGTTGGTGGGAATGTAAATTGGTGTGGCCACTATGGAAAACAGTATAGAGGTTCCTCAAAAAATTTAAAATAGAACTACCATATGATCCAGCAATTCCACTTCTGGGAATATATCTCAAAGAAACAAAAAAGTGAACTTGAAAAAATATTTGCACTCCCATGTGCATTGCAGCAATATTTACAATAGCCAAGATATGGAAGCAATCTAACTGTCCATCACTGGATGAACGGATAAAGAAAATGTGGTTGTATATATGCAATGGAATGTTATTCAGCCATAAAAAAGAAGGAAATCTTGCCTTTTTGTGATGACATGGATGGACCTTGAGGGTGTTATACAAAGTGAAATAAGTCAGACAGAGAGAGATAAATGCTGTTTGATCTCACTTATATGTGGAAACTAAAAAATCCTCCAAAACCAAAAACCCAAATTCATAGATACAGAGAACAGATTGGTGGCTGGGGGGTGGTCAAAATGGGTCAAGGTGGTCAAAAGGTACAAACTTCCAGTTATAAAATAAATAAGCTATGGGAATATAATGTACAGCATGGCGTCTATAGCTAATAACCTGTATTATACATTTGAAAGTTATTAAGAGAGTAGAACTTAAAATCTTCATCACAAGAAAAGCATTTTTTTGTAACTATGTATGGCGTATAAAAAAAAAAGTAATGCCAGAGGGAATCAAAGAAGTGCAAGGCAGAATTAAGGGCGCTAGAAAGGTAAATGCACAGATAAACATAAAATAATATTGACTATTTAAAACAAAAATAATAGTGTCTTGTGGGGTTTATATCACATCTAAAACTGTCACATTAGTGCAATAAATAGGAGTTAAATGTCGTTAGATTTCTTCAATGTTGCACTATTTGGAAATGCTAAAAGTATCAATTTGTGAGACTATAATAAATTAAGCTTTCATATTTTAATCTCCAGGATGACCACTAAAATAAAAAATATAAAATGTTATAACTACAACTCTAGTAAAGTGGGTAAAACAGAATTTTAAAAAGTACATGACTAATCCAAAATAAGTCAGGAAAGGAGAAATAAAGGAAAGAAGAACAGGTGGTATAAAAAGAAAATAAATAGCAAAATAGTAGACTTAAGTTAAATCACACCAAAAATTACATGAAATGTAAATGGTCTAAAAACTCCAATAAAAAGACAAAGATTATTAGACTGTATTTAAGAAAAATAAGACTCAATTATATCCTATTTACAAGAGACAGACTTTAAATATAAGAACACAGGTAGGTGAAAGATTAAAGGATAGAGAAATATATAAAATGAAATGCTAACTGGGGTGACTCTATTAATATCAGACAACACAAACTTTAAGGCAAAAAGTATATTTCACTGAAAAGAAGAAAAACATAATTCTAAAATTGTGTGCAGATAGTAACATAGTTTTAAGTTGTATTAATCAAAAATTGGCAGGAATGAAAGAAGAAAGACAAATCCACAGAATTTTAGATAATACAAGCAGAAAAAAATTAGTAAAGATATATAAAATTTGAACAGTATGGTTAACCAGCCTGACCTAATTGACATAAGAAAGATTACACAAAGTGGCCGTGGAACATTGCACAAAAGACAGCATATGCTGAGCCATGAAAATGTCTTAAGAAATATCAAAGGATTGAAAGCATACGGAGTATCTTCTCCTGCCTGATTGGAAGTAAACTATTTAAATTAATAGAAGAAACATAGCTAGAAAATCTTCAAAAATTTGAAAATTCCACATTCCAAAGCAGTGCATTTCAAAATAACCCATTGAGTCAAACATGAAAGCCCAGTTGGAATTAAAAAATATTTTGAACTGAATAATAATGAAAATGTAACATATTGAAACTTATAGGACATAGATAAAGCAATATTTAAAGGGAAAATTTTAGCTTTAAATGTATATATTAGAGCGGGGGAAGACTGAGAATATGATCAAAGCTTTTCTCTCAAGAGGCTAGAAGAAGAATTGCAAATTAAACACAAAGAAAGTGAGAAGAAAGACATATAAACATAAACAAAATAAATGAATTAGAAAGCAAAGGTACAGTCAAGAACATTGACAAAGCCACAAATGTGTGTGAGGATTAATGTGTCAATTTGATTGGGCCACAGGGTGCCCAGATACTTGGTTAAACATTATTCTGGGTGTGTCTGTGAGCGTGTTTCTGCGTGAGATTCATATTTGAATCAGAAGACTGAATGAAGCAGATTGCCCTTCCCAATGTGAGTGGGCCTTTAATTTGGTAAAGGCCTGAAGAGAATAAAAAGGCTGAGTGAGGGAGCGTTTCTTCTCTCTCTGCCTCACTGTGCTGAAGCTGGGACATCTTGCCTTCAAACTTGAGCTCAAATTTGAACTTACACCGTCAGCTCGCCTGCTTCTGAGGCCTTTGGACTCATGTTGGAACTATACCATTAATCCTTGGTCTCCAGATTGCTGACTGCACATATTGGGACTCTCAGCCTCCATAATCACCTAAGTCAATTCCTTATAATAAATCCCTTTATATAGATCCCTTATTGGTTCTGTTTTCCGGCAGAACCCTGATTTATACAAGTTGCATCTTTGAATATTTCAATAAAATTTTATCAACACCTAGCAAGACTGATCAAGAAATAAAAGAGAAAGAAAACAACAACTAGTATCAGCAATGAAAAGTTTTTGTCATCATACATTTAGGATGTATGAAATTAAACTAAAAAATGTAATAAAGGATATTTTGCACAACTCTATGACAATAAATTTAACACCTAAAATGAAATGGAAAAATATCTTCAAAAATACAACTTGCCCAAACTGACAGAAGTAATTGAAAAATCTCAATAGTTTTTACCCGCTAAAGACAAATCTTCAAATAAAAATCTTCCTACAAAGAAAACTCGAGGAAGAGATGGCCTTACTTCTGAATTCTCCCAAACATTTCAAGAAGAAAATATATCGATCTAACATAAACTCTTTCAGAGATTCTAGAAAGAGAGAACACTACTTGTTTTATGAGACCAACACCAAAACCTGAAAATAACATTAAAAGAAGGGGAAATTAGAGGCTTATATTTCTTATGACAATAAAAGTGAATTTTTAAACAAGTGTAGCAAATTGAATCTGGTAAAATGTGAAAAGGATAATAAGTCACAACTAAGTGAGGTTTATCCAAGATGTGCAAGGTCAGCTTAACATTAAAAAGTCAATCTAATTCATCAAATTAACAGAATAAATGAGAAAAAAACCACATGATCATCTCAATAGATACAGGAAAAGCATTTGATAAAATTCAGCTCATGTTCATGATAAAAACTCACAGGAAAATGAGAGCACAAAAGAGCATCCTTAAGCTGATAAAGAGCATATATAAAAGATGTACAGCTAACTCCATAATTAGTTTTAAATATTAAATGCTTCCCCCTCCCTGAGTTTAGGAAGAAGACAGGATGTCCACTATCACCATTTCTACTCAACATTATTCTGGAGGTTATATCCAGGGCAAAACGGGAAGAAAAAGAAATTGAATTATAAATATCATAAAGAAAGAAATAAACTATTATTTTTTTCAGATGATGTCATTATATATGTAGAAAATCCAAAAGAATCCACAAACTACTATATTTAATATACGAATTTAGTAAGGTCTTTGGATGCAATGTCAATATAAAATTATTTGTATTTCTAGTAATAAATAATTAACACTTAAAGTAGCACCAAAAATCACAAAAATTTCTAGTTAATAAGTTAGCAATGTGAAATGTGTACAAGAGTTCTAGATTGGAAACTGCAAAATATTGTTGAGAAATTAAGGAAGACCTAATAAGTAGAATGATACACCATTTTCACAGAATGGAAGACTCAATGTCTTTAAGATGTTAATTGTCCCCAAATAGTCAAGACGATTTTGAAGAAAGAAAACAGTTTAAGAACTGACATACTATTAGATATCAAGACTTACTAAAAAGCTATGTAATTAAGACAGTCTGGTATTGGCCAAAGGGCAGATATTTGTCCAATCGAAAAAAATATAGAATGCAGAAAAGTCCTACCCATACACAGTCACCTGATGTACTACAAGGATGCCACTGCATTTCAGGGGGAAAAGGATGGTCTTTCCAATAAATGATGGTGGAATAATTGGATAGCTGCATGGGAAAAGTAAACTTTGACCCTTTACAAAAAAAGTGCTCGTTTCATCAAAAATCTAAATATGAAAGGCAAAATAATAAAGCATCTAGAAGAAAGCAGAATATCTTCATTATCTTGATCGATGTAGTTTTTTAAAATAGGATACAAAAGCACTAACTATAAAATAAAAGATTAATAAATTGACCGTTAAAATTAAGAACTGTTTTTCAAAAGATACCATTGAAAGAGGAAAAAGGGAAGCCACACACTGGGAGATCTTCATAATACATACATCCAACAATGGCTTGAATCCAGAATATACAAAGAGCTTTACAAATCATTAATTAAAAGACAATCTCATTACAAAATGGAAAAAAGATTTGAACAGGCACTTCATAAAATTGGCTTCAAAAAAACCAACAAGGGCATGAAAAAACTCAACATCATTACTCATCAAGGCAAAGAAAACTAAAACCAAATGAAATCCCATTTCACACACACTAGGATGGCCAAATTAAAAAGACTGCTGATCAGTACCACATATGGACTAGGACATGGGGCAACTGGGGCTCACATGTATTCTTCATGAGAGTGTAATTAGTGTAACCTCTTTGGAAAACTGTTTTCCAGAACCTAAACATGTGTCTACCCGATGACCCAGGATTTCTTGTCATAGCATATACTCAAGAGAAATGATTTTTTACATCTACAAAAAGACACCTAAAATAATAATTTTAGCATCTTTATTCATAATAGCCGAAAAGTGAAAAGATTGAAATTTTTAAATCAGTTGTAGAACATTCATATATAAAAAGCAATGAGAAGATTAAAGTACGTCCATCCTCTACGGTATAATTAAATCTCATACATGTAACACTGAATGAAAGAAGTAGATAATAATGAGCTTGCTATATGAACTATTTACATGAAATTTAAGAACAATCAAAGTTAATCTGAAGTAATAGAAGTCAGAGCAGTGATCCCCTTTGGGGATGGGGTGTTGTAGCAGTATGTTTCATTGCATGGGGACACAAGGGAGCTTTCTGGGATGTTGTTAATATTTTGTATCTTGATTGAGGAGGTATATGCTTATGCAAAAATTCATCCAGCTGTACACATAAGATTGTGTCCTTTACTATATGTATGTTATACTTCAATTTAAATGTTAAAAAAAAGTAAACAGGAAATTCTCAGAAGAACTAATCCAAATGGCCAGCAAACAAAGGAAAATAGACTCAAATTTACAAGTAAGGAAATGCATGTTAAAGTAACAATGAGACATCACTCTACACATGTGAGACTGCCAAAAAATAAAAAAGCAGGTAACACATTGCTAGTAGAAATGGGAATTATTACAATAGCTTGGAATGCAATCTGGCAAGATCTGTTAAAACTAAAAACAAATATACTTTTGACAAAGATAGCACATTTGAGAATCTCTCTCATAGGAATAAAAACTCTGGTACTTAATTGATACTTATAAAAGTTGTTTATTACAGCATTGTTTGCAGAGGATAAAAATGGAAACAGTTAATGCACAAATAGAATTATGGATTTAAAAAATTTTGATACATATACATCATGCCATAGTAAACAGTGGGGTGAATTAGTGTTGTATAAGTTGACCTGGAGGAATACGAGTAAGAGATGGAAGATATAGAAACACGGATATATTTTTATTATATTTTGGTAAAAGATGAGAAAAATTCTATATACATGTATATTTGTATGAAATTATAAGTCTACGCATAATAGTACTTGTGTGTGTTATAAGGATATAGGCAAAAATGAGGAACAATATACTAGATTTTGAAACATGGATAACATGGTTGGATGGGTGATGGGGGAGGCTGGAGATGTTGACTAGGAAGTTAAGTAAAACAAAACAAAGAGTACACCAAAAATTTCCATTGTAGGGGCAGGCCTGGTGGCGTAGTGGTTAAGTTTGCGTGCTCTGCTTAGGCAGCCTGGGGTTCGCTGGTTCAGATCTTGGGTGCAGACCTATGCACTGCTTGTCAAGCCATGCTGTGGCAGACGTCCCACATATAAAATAGGGGAAGATGGGCACAGATGTTAGCTCAGGGCCAATCTTCCTTAGCAAAAAGAAGAAGATTGGCAGCCGATGCTAGCTCCGAGTTAATCTTCCTCAAAAAAAAAAAAGCTTTTTCATTGTATGTAGAGAGGTCTATGTTTAGGCATTTATGTCAAATTATGTACATATGTGTATATATGAAAAGAAATTCGGGGGGCCAGCCCAGTGGCACAGCAGTTAAGTGCACATGTTCCGCTTCAGTGGCCTGGGGTTCACCGGTTCAGATCCCGGGTGCAGACATGGCACCTCTTGGCAAGCCATGCTGTGGCAGGTGTCCCACATATAAAGTAGAGGAAGATGGGCATGGATGTTAGCTCGGGGCCAGTCTTCCTCAGCAGAAAGAGGAGGATTGGCAGCAGTTAGCTGAGGGCTAATCTTCCTCAAAAACAAAACAAAACAAAACAAAAGAAATTCAGGCTGGCCCCATGGCCAAGTGTTTAAAATTCTGCATGCTTTGCTTTGGTGCTCAGTGTTCACAGGTTTGGATTCCAGAGACATGGACCTACTCCACTCGTCAGCCATGCTGTGGAGGTGTCCAACATACAAAATCTGAGCTAATCTTCCTCAAGCAAAAACAGAGGACCATTGGCAACGGAAGTTAGCTCAGAGTAAATCTTCCTCACCAAAAAAAAAGAAATTTAAAACTGGCATTTATAAAAATTACCAAAAGTTAAACACATAATTATTCTACCTGATACATTATATTTTTACTTATTTAGTAAATCTATTGCTGTTATTTTTATCTCATACAATTGTACACTTTTTTCTTTTAATTTTATTTGTAGACACTTTTTGGTATCTCTATGATGTTCACGTTCCTGAATTTAAATGGTTTCACTTTTCCTTCTAGATAATATATCATAATTTACTCATTTTCTGGATACTGAATCATTTATATTTTTACAATCAGGGTTATATTTACATTCTTGCCATAACCATTTTTGCCCATATAACCTTCTTCCTTTTGTTTTTAAAAAATTGTTTCATTAATTTGAATTCCTGGGAATGTGGTTTTTGGGTCAAAGGTTGTATACAATTTTATGTCTCTTGGAATGGATTGCCAGATTTTATCCCAAAAGAAGGACACAATGCATGCTATTACCAGAAATATGTGTCCCTGATTTTTCAAATTTTACCTCTTTTTACTTTTGCTAATTCAATAAATGTGAAAGGTATACTTTGTCGCTTTAAAGAATGATTTATTTCTTCAATATTGAGATAATATTTTCATCCCATTTTTGCTAGTGGCTTTGAACTACATTTCCCCTTGGGCTTTGGCTTTCCTGTTTATAAATTGACATTCAAGATGTATTTTAGCTATTTGCTATTTTGAAAGCATATGGGAATTTTATGAGGAATAAAGGGATTTGATTTGTGTAAATGGAGTCTTGCCAGGACACTCTGAGTTAGGGACATAATGAGGACACTGGACGACTAAGGGGAGAAGGAAAGTCTGCAAGAGAGGTGGAGTATGCAGCAGATGAGGGGCTAAGTTTGAAGTTGATTGTTATGCAAAGCATTCCCCTTTGCCGTCTAGTGCTTATTTGTCCTGCCCCTCTCAGTTTAGATGTTCCTTCCCGAGAAGGCTGCCTTGATACTTCCACATTTAAACTTCCATGTTTACATAGCACCTAGGAATGTCCCTGTCACCTTCATTTAACATTCGGCTTTGCAATGTTTTGCTTACTTCTTTGGTTTCCCCATTGAACTTGACAGCTGTAAAGACTGAAACCATCACCCAACAGAGTCATTAGCACATAGTAGGCAGTCAATAAATAATGAATGAAGCAGTTTACCCCAAACAGGAAGTAACTGTCTTATTTAGTATTGTTGATAACTAAGGTCCTTATAATCATGATGAAAACTCTGTTAGCAGGAATGAGCATACTTGTTCTTTTATCATCTAAGAACATTACAAATTTGGGAGGAGTCTCAATTTAAACATCTATGTAGATAGATAATTACAAGTCTTCAATGAAGCAGTTTTTCTAACTTGCTATAGTAGTCCATTCCAATGTGTAACCTGTGAAAAATTATGAGTGATTTGCAAAAAGGTCTGTTACAATTGACCATGTAATTCTGTGGGAAAATTATATAAAGTGAGTAATTTATTATATCATAAAGTGATATATGCCTCTAACTAGTTTGTTTTCCATATTTTTATGGCTTTCAGCCTTATATCCACTATAGCTACATACCTGATATCCTGAGCCCTGACAAAAAAAAAATAATGAATAGACAATTATCACCAAGAGATAGCACCCAGAACACATTGATTTTATCATCACAGAAGATATGCTGACTGTTCACATCTAGGACCTGTAACAAAAACAATAGTAATAGCTAACACTTATATTGTATACACTCACTATATGCCAGGTATTGCTCTAAATTCTTTGCTTGTAAATGCATCTAAATTTCACAAAACCCTACGAGGTATTATAGTTACAAAATGTTGGCACTGCAAGATACTCTCGTGTTAACCCGGTTCAGTGAGGGTACTCAGCCACAAAGAGCTTAAGTGACACATAGCTAGTCACATAGCTAGTGTAACAGGAGGGCCAAGGCTTGGTCACGGATTTCCTGAGTAGTAACCTTCAGATCTGCTTTCTCTCCACGAGTCATTTCCGGAAGTTTGGATTTTATTTTTATTTTTAAACAAAAAGGAAGAGCTAATATAATGTTACAAACTATTTTTTTATTCCAAGTCAGGTGATTAAAAAGCAATATCTTTACTTAGAAAACAGCAATAACAACAACAAAAAAGCAAAACCAACAAAAAATAATGAATAATAGCAACAATAATGATCTACTTAACATTTATTAATCATTTGCTATTAGCCAGGCAGTGTGCCAACTTTCCCATGGATTATCCTGTTTAATCCTCATGCAATCCCATGGAGTAAGTAATATTATTTCCATTTTGCCATTATCATTTCACAGGAGAAAGAACATTTTATTGAAAAAATTAGAAGAAAGGACATGACTTTAGAATAAAGTTTAGTCTTTTAAGTTGAATAAAATCTAGCTTTTTGAAAAACAATATTGTGTGTGTATGTGTGTGTGTACTTTTGGTTTGCTTGTTTGAGTTTCTGTAAATTGTAAAACTAATTCATGGTATGATGCTATACTGGTGGATACATGTCATTATATATTGGATCAAAGTATAGAATGTACAACCCCAAGAGTGAACCCTAATGTAAACCATGGACTTTGGGTAGTTGCGATGTGTCAATGTAGCTTCATTGATGGTAATAAATGTACCATTCTGGTGGGGGATGTTGATAACAGGGGAAGTTGTGCATGTGTGAGTGCAGGGGATATATGGGAAAGCTCTGTACTTTCCACTCAGTTTTGCTATGAACCTAAAAGCTGCTCTAAAAAAAAGTAAAGTCTTAAAGTGCTAAACAAAAACAAAAACTCTCAACCATAGACCAGTATTTGCTAACCCTCCCTGATGCTGTATTTCTCCCCTAACAAAAGAGAAAAATTTTAGCAGCTGTTTGGAAAACTGAAACAGGACATGACTGCAGGTTCCAGAAGAAGAAATGTTAACTTGACATCCTGAAATACAATTTGTAGCCGTGCTGTATAGTTAAGATATTCTGGGTGTAGCAGCAGCCAAAAGACCCACTTGGCAGTGAGTAAATCCATGTAGCTCCTTTAGAGCAAACACTTCAGTAACCCATTGATACCGAGTCATGAGAAGTGATTTGTTCTAAAATGGTCTGTAGAGCTACAAAAATAGGACCGTCCTCCCATGCATCTGCCCATGTGGGAAGACTTAGTCTCCCTTCGAGATTTTTAACCTTATCCATATATATGGCAAACAACTCCATTAGTAGTGTTAGCTCTGAATGCAAACGACAACAATACATTATATATGTGCACTAACATATTTGCTGAATTTTAAAGTATGCAGCAATGTGAGAGTTGGAGGCTGTTGTTTATAACGTATATCATGAAATGAAGAACAGATGATCTAAGAATGAACATTTGTTGGAATGATCTCTCTGGGCTTAAATATTTATTTTACTTCCTCCACCCCCCTCCTTTTTTGACAAAGTAAGATGTTTTCCAAAATCTACTATAGGAAACCATGGAAGAAAGTTTATGACAAAATCACCTCAAATTACTACCATAAATTATTACCTCCTACATAGTCTTTTTTTCTGCAATGTGCAATTAATCAAGGAAACAACTTATTCTTTCCAAATAAGGAGCTGGTTCTAAGAGTTTTATTTTATGTATGAGAAAGTGTGTTGATTTCAGGGAAAAAAATATATGGTTGCCTCTTAAAAAGGTACTGTTCTTTCATTTCTGTCTTTGGGGTTTACTATACGATCCCAAGGAAGGGACATCCTTTGTCCTATTCCTCAGGGCAAATGGGAACCCATTACTGTAAAAGTTCAAGGTTTTGAAGATAGTCTTGAAGGAAAAATATCTCAATAGGGAGTTCACATGGCAGATTTTGGGAGACACACTTAAAAGGGTTGTTGAAGACCAGGACGTAGAGCTCATTAGAGAGGATGAGGAAGATTCATTTCCTCTGTTAGTTCCTGCAGGGCATGGTGAGCGTCCCATCACTTATTTTACATTTCTTAGGTTTTTGTCTTTTTCTGATAAATTATTTCATCCACAGTTCATTATCTTTGTCCTGTAATGATTCATCTGTTTATTCATCCACATATCCACTCATCCTTCCATCCACCCATCCATTCAACCATCTTCTAAGCAACCAATAAATAAATATGTATTGAACACTCGCCAAATGTATACAGTGTAAGGTCCTGGCAATTCACATATGAATAAGAGATGATCTGCCTTTAAAAAGCCCACAGGTCAATATGGTTGTGCACAATAACATTTGCTTTACT
The DNA here is from genome assembly GCF_041296235.1 of Equus asinus. Taxonomy (NCBI): domain Eukaryota; kingdom Metazoa; phylum Chordata; class Mammalia; order Perissodactyla; family Equidae; genus Equus; species Equus asinus. Next base: position 36,391,705 of record NC_091792.1, read on the forward strand.
CCTTGAATTATTTTTCTAAAACTAGATCATGTCAAGACTCTTCAAGGGGTCTATATTGCTATCAGAATAAAAGAAGTCAGAGTGCAATTTGAGGTCTTCTCTGAATTCATCCTCAAGTGCTCTTGTTGCCTCACTGTGCACCACATTCCTCCTCAAGGCCCATACACTTTGGTGCAGTCATCTGCTTTCTGCTCCTTATACATTTGGTCCTTCCATAAGTCCGGAACAGCCTTTCTTCAATTCTAGGGCCCAGCTCAATTTTTTCCTTGTTCAGGCAATTATTCTATTTTTCACAGTCCAACCTTATGTTGTATCTCTACTGAGGGGCTCCAGCCTCACTTTTCTACAATCCATTTTCAGAATGATCTTCTAAAACACAAACTTGATTGTGTCACTCCTCTGTTTAAAACCAGTTAATGACTTTCTGTAGCCCCCTTAAGATAAAGTTCCAATTCTTCAGCATGGCATCCAAGATGCTCCTGAATATTTTTTCAGCAATGTCTCACTGCTCCTCTGACCCAGCCATACAGAATCATGTAAATTCCTCGAGCACAGAATGTTCTCCTGCATGTGCAATCCATTGTACAAGCTATGTTCTTTTCCCAAAGTGCACCTGATAACCTGATCTTCCTTCAGGTCTTGATTTTGATGTCACTTCCTCCAGGAAAACTTCCTCATCTCTGGAGATTGGATCAAGTATCTCCTGTGTGTTCCTATCATGTCCTGTATTTCCCCTGGCAAAGCATAGCAGGTACCTTGTCATGTTCACATGCAAGAGATATTAGCAATAGATATTCAACAAATGTTTGCTTAGTTGAGAAAATTGAGTTGAGCCACCATACTTTCTCTCAGGAAATGTAGAAGGTGGATACGGATGGTAATGGGTTTACCATCTGGCCAAACAGCATGTGGGAAGTGGAGGGAAGCAGGTGAGCATTGAGGCTAAATATTCCCACCCCAATTTGAATAGCCTAAAGTTTTTTATGCAATTTAGTTTGAAGCATGGTTTTCATGGGGTAAGAATAACAATTCTCTGTGTAGAAACTCCGTGGGTATGGATCCAAAGAGCCAATCACTAAGAGCTACAAGACCAATTTTGGGACCCAAACAGTTATTTTTTGATTTTGTTTGTCCTTGGGGGATGGCGGTGTCTTTCTTTATATCTCAAGAAACTGCTGAACTCTAGGTTAATCAACAGAACTTTTCTTTAGTTGCTGTGCAATGAGTGAGCATGGCCCTGGGGACAAGGTCATTTCTGCAGTGTGTTCAGGTTCCAGTAATTACTGTTAAAGGAACTCAAGGGAGCCGAGAGCAGTGGGTCAGGCTTTCTGGAAGTCACCAGTTGTGGAGATCTGCGCAGATTGTGTCTGATTCACAAACCAGAATATATAAACCTGGGGATCCTTCATAATATGTCTAAGTGTATGGGGGGGCATTATTACTATTCCTGGATGTGGAGATTAGGGTCGCTGTACACTGGATTTTAAAGGTAATGCAACCAAATTTTGTAATCACAGTTTGGGGAAAATTTGGATCTTCTGAGTTTTATGTCGTTAATTAAACCATACCAAATTTTCCCTTGTTTTTCAAATAATCTACAATTTGCACATTTAAAAAGTAAGTTAACATAAAACTATAGAGCATATGACCTTAACAAATTACAGGTTGATTTCTCTGTCTCCAAGCAGGTCTTCACTGAGGAAGTTGTTTACTTGATTCTTAAAAATCTTCAAAGACGAAGATTCTACAACTTCCTTTGGTAACTACTTTTGTCTTTCTTGAAGTAATTTAGTTTGTCTCTATAATTGTTCTTCCCACAGAAATTTAAAATCCTGTTTTCTTTTTGTGGTCTTGACTTAAAATGACAGCATAGCTTGGCATCCTATGATAAATGAAGCAAACTTTGAATTATCTGTGCTAATGGGGTGGACAAGGGAGGAAGAGCATAAATAAATGAAATCTAATGTATTCTCCAAACCTCACTTTAGCGATTGGTTTTGACTTTTTCTCCCACAAATCTTTCAAAGGGTCTACTAAAAACAACATGCTGATTTGAATTCCATGTCTTTTCTTCTTCACTTGTTTATTCTCTGGTGGAGGTGATAATGATCACTGAGATGCCCAAAGGAGAGGGAGACAGTGGGAGACGGAGAAGCAGAGATGTGGGTAAATTGGAGGCCACGTTCACGCATTTATAAAAGCTTTAGGTTTCTGGCTTACCAATCTGCTTTCTCCAATTGCTTTATAACTTCATTTAGCATTGTAAGTCGTGAAATCATTGTGCATGCATGTCATTTTGGATGTGCAAAATGTACACTCCTTTTAAACAGTATTCTGCATTGAGCAATGGTAATGTAGCCAGTCTGAGCTCAAAATCCATGAACTACATGACAGTTAGGTGCTACAAAGGAAACTGAACTTGCTATTTCATAAAAGTGGGACAATACAATAATAATTGTTTCTTAGTGATTAAAAATGCAGCCAGTTAAAGGCATGCACATTTACATAAATGGAAGAACCTTAAATTTTGCATTTCCTGACTGATAGGATTAAACTTCCAAAGAAAGTGTGAATTAATGCAAATGTTAACATGGCATCTCCTAAATCCTTTTCTACTTTTACCACCAAGAACAGAATATAGAAAAGTAAGAATACATAATGAGAGGCCAGTCCCTGCTTGTTTTGTCATTTGCCCAAGGAATACCAACATGTTTAGAAACTGTAGAAAACTTAGCAAGATTTCAGGTAGCAGACATCTATACGGATATGTCTAGATTGATATCGATATCATCTATGTCTACATCTACATAGTAGAGACTTGATTTCATGTGACATAATCATGCATTTCAGACTCTCCCATAGGAAACTTCTGACTGGCTTTCTCTTTTCAGAGGCCGTCCTATTTGGTGGTACCCTTCTTTTAATGAGACCTTCCCCTTTATTATCTACAGGAGCCTTTCTAGGATGGATGCCGGGTTCCCCCCTGTCCCCAGCAAAGGGTTTCTTTGTCACTTTCTTTGTTCCTCTGTTTGTTCCCTTTCTAGTGGGATCTAGGTGTCTGATGACAGTCCATCTTTTTCACACATCTCTTCTTCCCAACTGGTCTCCCATATTTATCGCCCTGGACTGGGGAAGTGCAGGTCTCTACAGGGCTGCCTTTGTGTGCATGTGACCCTGTAAGATCAGGCATGTTGCAAAAAAAAAAAAAATCATCCCAACTGGACCTTGAGCCCCACAATGCTGGGTTTATGGTTCTAACTATGGCTGTGTTCCTGTAAACTGCTTAGGACACTTGGACATTTGGATTCTGAATTGATGCTTATTTATCAGGTTTTCTTTGGAGATAGGTATAAGAAACAGCAGTCTAAAAGTCTCTACTTTCCTCTGCTTTGTATGTTTGACACAGCTTAATAAACATTCGTGTGCATTTCTTCTCATCTTTACCTGCTCATTTATTGAACATCTAACTGACATTAAATATTTTCTAGCCGAAAAATGCAAAAGCTTATGTTTATTTTTACAAAGATTCATTTAAGGTACAATTTCCACAATTTCAGAAGTGTTTCGCATTACGAAAGCTGGAGTCATCTGTCAAAAATAAATGCCTATCTGCGAAACCAAAGAGATAGAAAAATATAGTGTTTGAAAATGAGTTTCCATAAGAACATAAGTTATAGTGACCCATAAAACACAGTTCTTTGCACACCATGTGCAAAGTCTTTATTGTTTCAAATAACTTTTAAATAGTTTCTGCGGCCCACCCTCTTCTGACAATAAATGCATTAAAATTTTTATTTCTCACAGATGAGGATCACTTGCGAAATTTGAAGTTTTATGGTTCAGTCATGTTGGGATGTCTCACTGCTAAAAATACCCATGGTTCATGGCCTGTTGGTTCATGGTCTCACTCCCTTGTAAGTCACTGAGGGGCGTGTCCCCAGACTGTGAATCTAGTTAACTTGAGTTCCCATGAGAGTTTCTGAGCTTCCAACTCATCAAAGTAAGGACCTCTGGTTGTACTCTCCTCTTAAGATGTGAGTTTGTGGTCAGAGATGACTCAGTCTAGGTGGTGAGAGGTGAGGAAGGGCAGATGGACCTTAGGGTGCTGGCATTCTCAGCTCCCTCGTACTGTTCATCTCCTCTTTTTTCTTTGTCACTAACACAATATTGTATTTTTGGGTCTGATTTTAAATCTCACAGTTTACTTCAGAGGCAGTCTTTTGTCAGTGTCTAGAAGGGTTTTGGAGTTTTAAAAATTATATCGTTTTCATTGTTTAACTTGAATAAGCCATTTTCAATGTCTCAGGAGTATTTCTAACTTGCTACTATTGCACAGTTTTCTATGCTTTAAGTGGATCCCACGTCCCCTGATTTCCTCCCTCAGCACTCTTCCCAGGGGCTTCTGTGGGCTCTGCGAACCCTTCATGGTTATTTCCTAGATGGAGTGTTAGGGGAACCTATTTGCTTCGACCAAATTCTTTTCCTCAGGGGCTTTTCATCCAAAGGAGCCTCGTCCTAGGCTGGGTTCTCCAGAAGCAGATGCTGAGTCAGAGATTGGAGTAAAGGATGTATATTATAAGTCAATAGCTGTGGAAGGAAGTAGGGTTAAACAGAAGGAGAAGTTGAACTGCAATGCTGCCCAGATATCTGATGGAAATTCTGGAGTTTATATATTCCATCAGAGTTGTCCTGCAGGGGGCTGAGATGGCCAAGCCTTTATATCCTTGCTGCAATCAGTCATTGGATGTGGACCACCCCTGGAAGGGCATGGCCTTGGCAGAGGAGGATCTTTGCAGCTGAGGCAAACCTCGATGAAGCTGGCGGCTAGAGGACATTTGCTGACAGCATTCCCAGCAGCTGGGGCAACAGTTCCTTCCTTGAAAGGGATTTGGGCATCACAGCTCCATGTCCACTGCGATTATTTTTGTTATTCTGGGTCTCAGGGCATTCTACAAGTATCCCATGCTTTCTCTAGGTAGATATCTGGACAGAAATAATGGGCCTCACAAGTCTTTTTTTGGTGTGGTGGGGGCAGGAGGGGACTGTCCTGTGCATCGTACGATATTTAGCAGCATCCTTGGCCTCCACTCACTAGATGCCAGGAGCAGTCCCCCCTTCCTCAAGTTGTGACAACCAAAAATGTCTCCAGACATTGCCAAATGTCTCTTGGGGGACAGAATTATCCCCGGTTGAAAACCACTGTGTTACATGAACAAAGGCAAAAGTTGAGTTTTGCTTTCATAATTTAAATTAGCTGATATACTTTAGCAGAAAGAATTAAAAAGCCCTCTTTTGAGAATTTGAAGAAGCGTTCATTCATAATTATCAAGCCAAAAGAATGACTGCCAATGTAGTTAGGAAAAAAAGATTTCTGTCCTTTCGGGTGGAGATTATTACGCATTAAATAACTTTGCATGTAAAGAGAATGATACGCTTTCTTTTTTCCCCAGTGTTCTCTAAGTTTGCTAGGGTAGTTTTTCTTCTCTCTCTTTTGCTTAAAGACATGAGATTGTAGATTCCATCTTTTCCCTAGCTTCTCCAGTCTGGCTTTGGTATATTATGTAACCAGGGAGAGTTATAGTCTGGGTGCGGATAGTGGGGGGAGGTGGTTTCTAACTAAATAGTTCGGTTAGTTCTAATTGAAGTAAAAAAGAAAAAAAAAGCTCAAGAAATTGAAATAAAGCATTTTTATTTCTTGGTTTTTCTTCATCTCCAGATGTGGATGACTTCAACTTATACCTAGGCATCATTTTAACGACTGATCCAAAACTGATGTTGATTTCTTATCTATTTTTCCAAGGTTGCTCTGGGAGAGCAGTTAATGTTTTTTCCTTGTCAAGCACAGAACAATGACGTTCTGTATGAGAAAACAGGAACTTAGGTACCTCTAAATGTTGGACATAAATTTTCCGTGAATGTTTTCTTCACGATTGCCAAGGAACTGATGATGATGAACATGACAGAATGTTTTAGGTATGTTTCAAATAATGACATAAACTAGACACTGAGATATTCTCCCAAAAGAGAAGGGACAAGATTTTCTCTGAATGGAAAATTCAAATTTAAAATGTCTGCCTGAAATTTATCAGCTGCAATATTTCCATTTTTGAGCAGTCGAACGATTAAGGGAAAGGGAAGTGAGTTAAGTAAAATAACTACAAAGAATTTTTATTTGGTAAAAAAATAGCTTTTAACTTTAGAAAACATAAACAGATTAATGGTGAATTTTGAAACCTTATGTGTTTACAAATATTTAAAATTTCTTTTCAATGTGTGTCCCTTTACCGTTGTTGGCAGGTGCTTCTCTCCGTTAGCGATTTGTGATACTTTCTTGAAATTATCAAATCTCTTTAAATTGACAGGTATTGTGAAGTGTGTTCAGTGCTATGGCTGTAAGACTAATATAAAACACCTGCTCAAATTCTTGAGTTTAAAGTACTGCCAGAATAGTGATTGTTCAAGAGATTTGAAGTTTATAACCAATCTCTTTGAAGATTTCTCTGAGAATGCACAATAAGATCACTCGGATGGAAATATCAAAACAGTTTTTCATTGCCTCAATATGACCCCATTTATTATAGCTGACACACAGTAGAAGTCACATACTTTCTTCTTCATGGATAAAGCTGGCAACTGCCCACAGAGTCTAATTGGACTGGCCCAGAGAAAGGGATGCAGCTTACACATGTGCCCAGTGGGGGAGCATGTCCCAGCGCTTGACAATGCTCTATTAGAGGTGACTGGTGGGGGGATTACTTTGTGTCCCCAGCCTGTGGGCCATAACGCCTTGGGAAGTTACTGTAAATGCTATTTGCACAGTTACTATTATGTGAGAGTTTGATAAACCTTTTTAGGTTAGAAAGTGTCCCTATACTGGGAGAAGTTGGGACTCCACAGAGATTTATGTAAAAGTAGAACATTATTAATTTAGAGCCCTAAACAGAATTTCTGCTCTCTCTATGGATGGCTTGCTGAGTACGGGAATCTGGGCAGAGGAATTAGTTGGGTAATCCAATCAACTAGTGACATCCCACCACTCCAGCCTGATTCAGCAATGCTTGCCCATGTCTCAGGACAGTGCCAGAGAGATTTTTCAGCTCCTTTCCTACAGACACCTTGCAATTCTAAGACATTGAAAACCCATTTGGGCCTGTTGAAATCTTTTACAAAACTGCTTCCCAGCAAGGATGGACTGGGTAAAAATATTTACAAGAGATTTGTCTTTCCACTTTTTCTTTGGAATAAGTTTTCTTAAAATATCCAGGTTACGCTGATTATATTTTGAGTTCTTTTGAACCACTTCAATCTCTTTCATTGTTTCATTCCTCAGGTCATTATATTTTATTTTAACATTTTCTTGGTGTATTATACATATAGAAAAGTGCACATATTATAAGCGTATAGCTCAGTAGGTTTTCACAAACTAAACACACCCGTGCCACCAGCACTGGATCAAGAAACAGAAAATTTCCAATACTTAGAAACCCACCACACCCCCTTCCAATCTCTAACCACTCACCTAAGGGTAAACACTATTCTGACTTCTGTAGCGTAGAATAGCTTTGTTGAGGCCAGGACAGTTCGTTTCATCAGAATTTTGTTTGTAGACAGTTGTGTTGATTTTAACCTTATTTTGCCCCATGTCCTGGATGTAGGTGGGACACTGTCTGAGGAAGGTGTACCCAAACTGAACTGCTCCGACAGTCTGAGTGAGCTCTGGGCAATGAAGACATAGGTAGAAGGATAGAGCTTGGGAGGAAGTAGGCACTATGGGAGAAGGACTTAGAGAAAGAGATGGGCAGAAGCCAAAGGAAAACTTCCCTGTCTTCACACTTCTGCTTAGGAAAAGCTCTAGGGAACAGAGTTCTCATTTGTTTTTGCAGCTTTTCTTCTTGAGACCTCTGTACAGTGTGTATTGTTGACTTTGCCATTTGTGCTTGTAGAAGAAGATTAAGTGTTGCTTTTAGTAGAAAATAACTAGGTGAGTGTTAAAGACATAAATACTGAGATTTATAAGAACATTGTGCTTACATGAGTATTTTATTTTAGTGCATTTCCTGGGAATGTCTTTTTCAGGGCTGAATAGGACCCATATTTTCAATTCACCAACAGATCATTGGTCACTAACAAGAGGTACAAAGATCAGTCAAAGCATATGAATGCGTCATTAATGAGAGGGTAGAGGGTGAGTAGAAACTGATGGCTTCAGGTGTGGATTCCTGTTGACTGTAAGAACTGCTGAGAAAAAGACACTGAGTAACTTCTAGGAACACTCACAGCTCTCACTTGCTAAGGCCAGAGGTAATTATTATTTTCTGTGTCTCTTTAAGGAACATCAGTCTAAAATGCCTCTTACTAAAGACAGGAGTAACCAGGAGCTCTGTGACTTACTCAGTTTAAGCACAGGCTGAGAGCAACACCTTCTTTTCTTATCTTTAGCATAATTCTTGGAAGGTTCACTTCATAGAAGTGCATGACTCAAGGAACTCCTCAACAGCCTCGAATGCTTCCTCTCTCTTGTATTTGAGACAGCTCCCACCCTTCCAAATGCAACCATGGTCTCAGGTGTCAGAACATGTGACTCATTAAGGCAACTTACGGAAGTCATTGTCTCTTCTGTCTGGTCTACTTTTACACGGTCCCCTGTATTCTTCCCAGCAGAGCTAGGGCTTGGACCAGGGGAGATGGAGAGCTCTGTCAGGCTGGAGACTCACTGCTCCCTTCCATGATTTATGCAAGAAAACGGTCATATCTGTCAGCTGGAAGTGGCTTTGAATATCGTTTGAAGTCTTGGTAGTCCCTAGGCTGGGAATAAAAGACTCCTAAGGTGTTAGGTCTGGGATATTCCCTTCAGGTTCACTGGGAATCTCACTGAGACCTACATAAAAAGAATGTTCTGAAGTACATCCTTATTTACAGTCTGCTTTATGTCATGCTCTCTTTTCTTGAGTCTCAGTTCTCTTTGCCTTCTCAATTTTGATCTCTATGTCTTTTTTTTCCCTACTCAAATTCCTCTCTCATGCCCAGTAGGTTTTTTTTGACTTCTGATCTGACTCTGTTCATCTGGTATTCAATTTAGCTCCCACTTTGTGAAGTTAGGTCTACTAAGACGACACTCGATTTGATGAATCCTGGTTTCTGTGTCCCAGTTATTCTCAAGAGGGATAACTCAAGCTGTGGTTTAGCACTGGGCTCTCCTTCTCCCTTCTCTACCCCTCCTCGCTTCTTTCTTTTTCCATCTGTGCCAATTGATTAATTTATAAGGAGAAATACAAATGTCAAGTTGATTATCAAGCTTATTTTGTTAGTCTGGTTTATTTTTTTTCCCTGTAGGTAAAACTTGTAGAGTTTTTCCCTGTAGAGAAAACTTGCTTAGCGAACATGGAATCAGACACAGGGTAGTCAATTATTATTTGATTAAGTCATGCATCTCCAAAACAGGAAAGTACTTTCCACTTGGGTCATACTCTTGTGCTTGGGAATCCTTCTGCCATGTTGCATGGGACTGGTGGTATGTTCTGTGGATCTGGGGGACCCTCTTTTTCCAGGCACAAATTCAGGCAGTCTATATGGCTAAAACTTTGGCTTTGGAAGTTCTTCTACCTTCTAAAAGTCTCCTTATTTCCCTGCTTTCTTTTTCCACTATTTTAATGATGCATTTCTGTACTCTCCTTTTTCCTCATCTTGCTGTTTCTTGTTTCTTCCTCTTGACACTCTCTTGCTCACGTCATATGCCTTACTGTATACTCCTGGCACTGAACCACCATCTCAGTCCTCCTGCCCTTTGCTTCTGTTTCCCTATGGTGGAGGGACTATTCATTTGCCACAGAAAACCAGGTCATCATTGGTGACTAAAGACAGATATCCTGTAGAATCTATGTTTCTTTAGCATTTCCCAGAAATAGGAAAGTACAATCACCTTTACTTCTTAATATTCCTAGGTTCAGTAGTGTGGCAGGGACCAAGGTACATTAAAGACTTTTGGACAACCTCAGCTAATTTTCAGCCATTGTAGTGACCCATAAAATGCCACTTTGGAGTTTTTTTTTTTTTTTGGTGTGAAAGATTCACTCTGAGCTAACATCTGTTGCCAATCTTCCTCTTTTTTTTGTTTGAGAAAGGTTGTCCCTTAGCTAACATCTGTGTTAATCTTCCTCTATTTGTACGTGGGTTGCTGCCACAGTGTGGCTTGATGAGTAGTGTAGGTCTGCACCTGGGATCTGAACCCGTGAACCTGGACGGCTGAAGCAGAGTGCGCCGGCCTTAACCACTACACCACGGGGCCAGCCTCCCACTTTGGAGCTGTTAATGAATTATTATTTATAGTGAGTGTTTTACAATAACATTTACTTTAAAATAATCTTTTTTTTTTTTTTTTTTTAAAGATTTTATTTTTTTTCCTTTTTCTCCCCAAAGCCCCCCGGTACATAGTTGTGTATTCTTCGTTGTGGGTTCTTCTAGTTGTGGCATGTGGGACGCTGCCTCAGCGTGGTCCGATGAGCAGTGCCACGTCCGCGCCCAGGATTCGAACTAACGAAACACTGGGCCGCCTGCAGTGGAGCGCGCGAACTTAACCACTCGGCCACGGGGCCAGCCCCTACTTTAAAATAATCTTACCCATTCATTTGTCTTACCAAAGGTAGGGGTAGAGCGGAGGAGGCACATCTTAGAAGCTGTTCTTAGTCTCTTTAGGACTTGCTCTCAGCAGATTTTTCTGTTTTTTCATGAGTAAATGAAGAAGTAGGTAGGCAAATGGGAAGGTCTCAAACCTAATGGGAAAATGAACCCAAGAAGAATTTAAGATATATAATAGCATCATTCTCTTTGGCTTTTAGTTGTCCAAATCCCACATGTTAATTAACTAAAATGAAGGCACTATAAATGAATGAAACTAGAATGAAAAATTGGCAAGGTAGTGTATTTTTAAAGAAAACCTTTGTTTTCATTTTTTAGTGATGTGAATTAACTCCAATTAGCTATTTACAACATGTTGCCAAGTAGAACTCCTACCACAACTGTTTCAATGAACAACAAAGACTCATTTGTAAGTAGTCATTTTTTCCCCCAAGGATATTATGAAAGTGTGTTTTTGGTTGACTTATCATTCCCCCTGCAACCTGGCTTACCTCGATTTGCTCAGATCCTTGCCACTTCAAATATGTTTGTGCACTGATAGCATAAGTACCAAGAGGGAGCTTGGTGGAAATGCAGAATCTCAGGGCCCCATCCCAGAGCCCTGAATCAGAATCTGCATTTAACAAAATCTCCAGGTGATTCGGACAAATGTTAAAGTTTGAGAAACGTTGACCTAGAAGGTCCTTCACCTCAAATTACCAAAAAGGTAAACTTTATTCTTCATGAAATTATCTCAAATTCTGAACGAGTGGAGGTAAAATTAATCAACTTTTATTAAATTTCATTCCTATTTATAGATTAAATTTTACTGTTTTTCTTTTGCTTAAAATTTTTTATTATCTGATAGCTTATTTCATAGGCTTGAGTTATCTACTCTAGAGAAAAACGTCTATTAAACCCTGGAGTCATACCCAGATCATCTTTCAATCTATTCAGCATAGCTGGCCTTGTCCACAGGATTCTATTTGAGGGAGGTTTTGACGTCTTGGCATTTCCTGTTCTCTGGAGTATTGTATTCTTTCCTCTAATTGTGTGTTGGAGAATTTCCTCCAGCCCTCAGTAGAAACCTATGTATCATGTTTTTATTTCCTGAATTAAGAACTCCTGACAGACTTAGAGAAGTCTCCTGATATATGCTCAGTTGACAATATTTGGAACTTATTTGATGAGGTAGAAATTTCTTAGATACTGTAAAACACATTCAAAGACAAGTTTCAGCTCTTGGTTCAAAAAGGAGGGAATTTGTAGAGTAGCAGGGACAAGCTCTGCTGATCATGGTACATGCCTTACATTTCTCACATCCACTTTGTCTTTTATCCGTGTGCTTCAAACAATAGCTTTAAGTGGTTCCAACACGTGTAAGCCAAAACTAAGGCAATAAAAATAGCACAAGTCACTCTTGCCTGACATCCCTTTAAAAGGATAATTTATTGATCAATCTGGGAATCCATGTCTTCTCTTTAAAGATACATAATATTGAAGTTATCTAGAAGGCATCTGTAAACCTACTTCTTTATAAATACTCCCTGAGGCAAAGAAAGTTCAGGATTGCCACTTTATAAAAAGAAACACTTTTCGGACATTAATATATTTGCAGATAAATCTCAAATTATTGTAAAACTGGAATATAAACTCTCTGAAGGCAGACATTGTTGTCTGTTTTCTTCACTATTTTATCCTCCAGCACCTAGGACAGTGCCCCATCCATGGTGTATGATAACTACTTGGTGACAGAATGAATGAATGAATGAGATTAAAAACATAAAGACCGTTCAGAATCAAACAGTTTGGATTCATTTCTTGTTGGTAGCATTTTACTAAAAGTGTCTTTGAGTAATAAGATTCTTCCTGGAAACAAGATCTTATGTAAGCAACAAAATAATAAGAGCCAAAGATAATTGTGATTCTTAAAAGTACTTAGGTAGGAATGGCCCCAATAATATGCCCAGTTTACCTATAGTTCATCTATTTCATGGCTTTTATCTATGATGGTATCACAGCTGAAGTGCTTTTCTCTTAAAGTGCCTCTTCTTCCCCTTCCTCAATCTGACCCCACCACACTGACTTCTGGTAACAAAACTGTTCAGAGAGATTTCCTTTCCGCTTCCACCTGTCACTTCCTGGTCCTGAGTTGGACCTTATTTTTCTTTTTAACCTTGACTCTGATGCCCTTATCTCTACTTGGTTGGCTGGTGGCATGGCTCTGCTAAATTTATCTGATAGGCTCATGACCCCTAGGTTCTCTCCTTTTTCTCTATGGAAGAACACACTCTATGTTGATGGTGGAGTGCGTAGACAGGTAGACAGGAAGTGATGGGGTGATATTTTCCCTTTTGGGGAAGCTTTGGGGTCATTTCTCTCCCATTTCACTTTTATGTCCTATAAAAAGGCCCCAAAAGAAACCTGGCCTTCCCACAGCCCTGCTGAGTTCTATAGCTTTCTAAAACGGCTCATTAGTTTTAAAATGTATTTTATAATTTTTAAAGGAGAAGGAAACTCTGTTGTTTTCTATTTAATTTTACTGCTAAAAATGTGGTGAACAACTCCGCATTTTTGGTGGATTGGCATAGGAAACTTAATTCCTACTGGGAAATACATGATATTAAAAAACCATGATTTGCTAATGAACTTTCCTAAGTTGGGAACTGTAATATATAGAAAAGTACTTTCATAATCTAAATCATAAAAGTTTTTGAAAGAATTGGAACAAAAGATAATAAGTCCTTAGGCCATTGTAAAAGCAATCAATTACTAGCCCAACTGTTAGTAAAAACAATTTGTAGTCTTTATCATAATGAAGTAGGGTGGCAACAGGTGTGGGCTCTCTAGTCAGAATCCCAATTCTGCCACTTACAAGTTATGATGTCAACAGGTTACTTTACCTGTTGGTGTCCCAGTTCTCTTATCTGTAATGAGAGACATACTAATATAACCTACTTTACAGAATTATTGTCAGGATTAAATAAATTAATGCATGTAAAATGTAACTACAGTGATTATCGTGCATTAAGTGATAGATAAATTTCAATTCTATTTGTCTTATACATATCAATACTTCAGATCTTTATTTAAAAATTCAAGTGTCTTTGAATGAATCTAAAAATCAACGGCATGCTAAGGCATGCTGAGGGAGAGTTTTACGGCATGTGCCCTGTGAAAACATGGTATGAGAGTGAGTTGTTTAGCTGGAGAGGGAGCTTAGCCCACCCTAGCATGCACATCTCATGCAATTTGTCCTTTTCCTTTGATTCCAGCTGTGACTGATGGCCCTGGTGCTTAGGAAGGTAAATCTGAAGATGCACAGACACTTTCCTTATAAGAGCTAGGGCTCTACTGGTTCTGTTTGTTACTCCTTAAAAAAGTAAGCTGCTAATATCATTCTTATTTTGCAAACAAACAAAATTCGAGTTAAATAGTCCATAACTTAATGGCTATACTACATCAGTGGTGGGTCAAATATTACAGCTCAATCATTTTGATCACAGTTACAGAGGCAGATTCCAGTGAGGACAGCTAAGAGCTTCAAGGCACAGAACTAGTTGAGACAAAATTCAGGCACATTTTGCTGCTAGAGCCAGGCCTAGAATAATAGGGTACAATCAATAAAAGGACCACACCCATTATTTTAACAGTGAGAATTTAACATAAAGAATTGTTAATTAATTATTGAAGAATTGAATCAGGCTAAAAGAGAATCTGAAGCTATCTTCAAGGTAACAAGTGCAGGAGCAGCTATCACCCCTGGGCTTTGGATGGCTGCAAGAATAAGTGTGTGTGTGTGTGGGGGGGGGGCTGGAGCTATTAAAACTTAAAAGCTAGGAGGAGGGAGCTGATGGGGCTGGAACTCAGACCTCTGAGAAGGAGTCGGGCTGCTTCTTGGCAGGTGGTGGCGTTTGGATGGTCAAAGGATGCACCCTGTGGGCCTGGGACCCAGATTCCTAAAGAGAGGACACTGGCTGCAGCTGGTGTCTCTGAGAGGGCACAATGAAGTTGGATAAAACTGCAAACTGGATTTGATGGCTGTTACTGGGATTAACTGCCACCGTGAGGGTGAAGAAGAGGCATGGCTGGTTGATGGTTTCAGAAAGTTCACAGAGAGCAAACAGGAAGAAGCAGCTCCTTTCTCCTCCTCCAGCCCTGTAGCCTCCCTCTATGAGCCCTATTAAAAGAGCAGTCTTATTAACAGAGCCATTCAGCAAAACAGAAACGCAGTTTGCAGAGTCATAGTCTCAGCATCACAAAGCAGAGAATAGAAGGATGGATTTGAAGCTGAAGGCATCTGGCACAAATAAGGTCTATATGGCGGTGGTTGGGGGTGGAGGGATAATGCAGAATCAGTGGTTCCATGAGATCTGTCTGTCCTTCGTATGGCAAATGGGGTACCACCAGATAGGACAGCCAGAGTGACGAACTTGTGGGGGAATCATGAGCCAGGAGTGGTGCTGGGATCTACAGGGAGTCTTGGGGGCATGTCCTGGGAACTTAATATTCTGGCTGCCAGCTTTATGGAATGCCAGAGCCTTCTAAGTGTTTGGCTGAAGCTGTTGAAATTATTGCCATTCCTGTCAAAATGACTCAGAAGCTGTGGAGGGTCTGAGGCTGTAAGTGAGGGGCATCGGTGACTGCTATGGCAGTGGAGGAGCCAAGGTGGGGAAAGGGGCCTGAGAACCTGCGTTGGTGCTTATGATATTTCATGGAGACAGAAGCCAATACTCTAAGAGGCAGACAGGGAATACTTGTTTTATTTTGCAGCAACTGTGGGGGTAGGGGGAGAGCGAGAGAAAGAGCTGGCAATCATGGAACTCTGCAATCTGACCCTTACTGACTTCTCCAGTGCTGCCCACCACCATTCCTTGACAATGTTATAAATCATCTGTGGAACATTGTAGATAATACTGGTGCTGGATGCTTCCTAGACCATTTAAATGAGATAATCTGGAGATGGGACAGGGGCATTGGTATTTTTTAAAAGCTCCCCATGATATTTTAATGTCAGCCAAATTTGCAAACCATGTGCTATGAGAACCCTATGTCCCAACTAATCTGGTCTATTGTTAAATTCAATTTAATTCAGTTCAAAATTTTAGATATTTACTGGATAATTGGCATTATGCTTGAGGCTGGAGATAGAAATGAGACAAGATAAGTACCTCGTAATTCAATAGGAGAGACCAAGACATACGTATATACGATTTAATCTGGTAAGTCTTATATTATGGATAATTAACTATCGAGAAAGGTGGTAATTAATTCTACCTGGATGTGTCTGATGAGAAAAGATGGGGAATCCTTCACAGAACAAATGAAAATATGCATCTGGAGTGCAGAAGATTAGCTAGATTGAATCGATTCTTGGAGGATGAATAGGATTTTAACAAAGAGCCTGAAGCATGAAAGAGCATATGTTCCGTCATGATGACTAGTTTATACAACTCAACAGTTGGTTGAACTGGGTGAAAGGCTGGAGACAAGACAGCAAAGGAAAGTGAGAACCACATTGTGAAGGGTTTTGAATTCAACATAAATTGGACATCCATGAGAATCCAAGCACACGGCTATGTTCTGAAGATACAAAAATGAATAGAAGTCAGTACCTATTTTTACAATGCTCTCAGTTATATGGATGAGTCAGATACGAAGTGGTGGAGGGAAGCATAGCAGGCAGAGAGAACTACATGGGCAAAAATGCAGCGGCTTGACAATGCCTGTGATTTCAAGGAACAATGATAGCCCAGGAGTGCTGGATGTGTGATAGGGATAGATGGAGAGAAATCTTAAAAGGCAGATTGAGGTGAGATTGGAGGGAATTGTGTATAGTATTTAGAGGTTTGGATTTCCTGCTATAATTAACAAAGGACTATGAGGATTTTAAAGTGAAGATTAACATGGATCATATCTAATTTATAACTGATAACTTTGGTGGTATTATATGAACTGTGACTTGACAGAAAAGTAGGAAGAGAGATTGGAGACCCAAAGACCAGATAAGGACTATTAAAGTGGTTGAGACAAGAAGTTTTCTGATCTAAGGTAGCTAGGTTTTATCATTAATGGGTATTATATTTTATGGGGCTTAGGAAGACAGGGAAGGAGAATTTTTTCCTTTGCTTTTTCTTTGGTGAGAGGAAGGAGGATACCTTGAGTTTGAGGTATCTGGGTTATCCAGCCGGAGCAGTGAAATGCACAGTTGAAAATACGCACCTAGAGCATAGATTAGTCTAGATTGGAAATATCTACTTGGTGTCAGCAGCTTCTAGTCAGTAGAGGAAGCCAAGTACACAGCCAGAGATGAACTGACTGGGGAAAAAGTCAACATTTGGAGATGAACAAAAGAAAGGAGCAGAAGGAGACTAGGAAAAACAGGAGAAAATCAGGAGGGATGAATATTTCAGAGGTTTAGATTCTCCCTAGACTTTAGAGAGAAGATAATTTCAAGAGGAATGGATTGATCAATAGTGTCAAATACTGCAAAGAAGGCAAGGAGGATAAAAAAATGAGAAGAAACACTTCCAGACTAAGTTCCATGAGGGCAGGGACCGTATATATGTTTGACACATATTAGGTACTTGTTAAATATTTGTGGAATAAATGAACGGATGTACATTCTGGATTTACCCTGAGGGACACATACTGCTTCAGTTCTCCAACTTACTCTTGCTTATAGATAGGATTACTTATTATTCAAAATGTAACCCATATTAGATATGGATATTCCTCTGGTTTTCAAAGAATGGAGAGAAAATTAATCTAAAAGGAACATGATCATATTTTTCTGGTTAAAAAATGAACATTATTCTGCATGAAAAAGCTTTTTTTCCCCCTCATCATTTTTGAATAAATGATATATTATGCATTAAACAATGGAAGATGAAATAGCACACACTTAATTTCCTATGTCATCAGAAGTATGTTCCTTTTGACCTTTACAAGTTAAATTCAAAAGTTAATTCAATTTTCCCACTAAAGGCTATTAAGGTTCTGAGGCAAGGATTTAGGCTGGATTCAAAAAGATTTTAATGAGTTGGAAGTGGGTCAAAAAACATTTACTACTCATTTTTAAAAATGCTCCTGATTTATCATGACTTTCTCCCTAACATTTTCACAGTTTGTCCTCTATCAAAATTACCTCCTATTAGCTGATCAGCTGCTCTATTAATTTGAAGGCAACAAAACCTGTTTCAAGGGACCTAAAGAAATACTTTATAGATCATTTAAAAATATGTCACTTGAAAGGAATTTGACTTAACATTTTTCATTAAAGGATCTTCAAAACTGC
Source organism: Equus asinus (assembly GCF_041296235.1). Taxonomy (NCBI): domain Eukaryota; kingdom Metazoa; phylum Chordata; class Mammalia; order Perissodactyla; family Equidae; genus Equus; species Equus asinus. The sequence continues at coordinate 36,409,616 of NC_091792.1, forward strand.
TGCAAACCTAAATATGATTTTTAAATCTCCACTAATTTGTACTCTTCAAATTTTCAATTTGATGTTCACACTTAGTAAGATGATGTTTAGTTTTGTTTTCTCTTTGAAGGAAAGGTTTATGAAGATCTACTAATTAATAGACTATGTGGAATTTTAGTTAGTTAATATAAATTAACTCAGAGAAAATTCTGTTTTTGAACATTACATACACATATATACCACTAATTATAAATTAGTAGGGATCCAGATGGAGTCGTTTTATTAGGAGTTTGAGCTACTGTCTGAGGTTAGTTTCTCCAGAACCAGGTGAGAGAAGAGGACTTGTGGCCAAGTGATTGGTTAAGGAGGTACTTCTGGGAGAAGCTGGCAAGGGAATGGGATGCTGGGAAGGGAAGGAAGCAGGCCAAGCAAAGGTGGGGCTTCACGAAATGTTCTTCTTGGACTCAGCTTGAACCCAGAGGGGAGCTCTGGAGTATTAGGTGCACCTGAGTGTCTTACCCTGGCAAAAGATTGGACTATCTGGTTTGGCATCAGCTAGTCATTTGCTAAGGGCTGTGGTGAGGGTGGTTGAAGAGGGGATGGCAAGGGAAATACTTTCCCAGAACTTCCTTCTACTTTATATGGACAAAGCAGTACTTTGTCCAGTAGCCTGAGGGCCAGCCTCTGAGGAGAGTCTGGGGCTTTGGCTATTGGAATCAAAAAGGGGTAGGTGTGGGGGTGAGGATGGGTTGGTAGAAATGGTAGAAAGGATCTCAAGTAATCTGAATGGAGCAACAACAATATGCTTTATATAGTCTAAACCTAGTTTCCTTGAAAATATTACCATTTCCAAATTTCTCTAATTTCAGCTCAGTTTCTGATCCAAAAGTCCATACAAATGAGGTTTTATGTAACCACTTATAGAATATTTGTTGCTTGGTTGCTAAGTTAAAAATGTCCTCTTTTCTCTATAGACAAAACCAGGTAGAAATGCGTTTAGAGACACACTAGCTGGCTAGAAGAAAATGTTCTTTATTGCTCCATTTTTATTTAGAGAGGTTCCTTTCCTGTCCTAGCACAAACTATTCCACGTGATGTGTTTCCGTATTAGAAATAGGTATGTGATTCACCAAAATAACTTCCATATCACATTTGACAAGCGACCATTTTTCTCATTCAAAAGAGTTTTTCCAGATCCACACAAAGTTTGTTTTGCTTTTGTTATGGATGGCCACTTTTCTTTTCTTTGTCTTGCTAAGGTACTAGGTTGGTGGAAGGATAAAGAAGCCATATAAATGCATATGGTGAAGTTTTAGCTCAAAAGTACTTCGCAAAAATCTCTAAATCATTAGTTTCTCTTTATTAAGAGTATGAATGGTTAGTTGGTACTAAAGTTCCTTCATGGTTTGGAGTAACTGCTGCGAAGATTAAGAGAAGTAGTTTAAAAGATGAGTTCATTTAGCTTTTGTGAAAAGAGTGATATTCTGGGCTTCAGCGTCATCTGAAAAACTTCACATTTTGATGGAAGAAAATATCGTGACAGAGATCTTAAGATAATGCCGGTATTTGTTAGTCCAACTGAGGGCACTTGTGATTTCAAATATTTCATTATTGCACTGATAAAACACAGTCAACAGGCAAACCATATTGCACCCTGGCAGTCATTGCCGTCGCAGAAAGACATGGTCATCTTCTCCCGCCTTTCATTACACAAAACAAACCTAAAATCGGGACTGATTCACCTGTCAGGGCAATTGCACAATCTCTCTGGCTATCTTCCCTTGCTCCACTCTCATTCCTTCCTATACTTAACCAGTGTGAGGAGAAGGGAAGAAAAGGAGGTAAATGGATTCACTTCTTCTGGAAACATCACCTTGTCTTAGCTTCCAAGAGAATTTTTCTAGTTGGTTTTGTGAAGGTAGTTTAATCATTTACTTGAAGCAATAAGATTTTCTTTCAGTTTGTTTTGTTTATAACTATTTTTCCTCAACCTCAAATGTTAGTAAAAATGACTTTACAAAATACCCAAACTCATACACTTTTATTGACAAAACTGTGGGTGCAAAGTAAGATATTTAGGGGTAGAGCAAAATGGAGACCATTGTAAAGAAGCAGAGGAAGCAGAGAGAAAATGCTCCCGGATATTCGAGATGGCTGGTTCACTACACCTGGGTAAGTCATTTAACTTCAAACTTCTTGTCATTTAAGGCGAGAGAAAATATGTTTTGCTTTCTCTCCTCGTTTGTCATCAATATCAGATCACTTTGACCCAGAGAAATGGATCACAAGCTGGAGGGTATTTGGCCCAATTTATCCCCACCCGTTCTGTCCTTTTCTTTCCAAATTCTAGTCAGAAATCACAAATTTCGGAGGAGGACTTTATATGTGAAATATATACCATCTAAACACTGGGAAAATGAGAAGTGATGCGACTGCTAAAGGATGTGTGGAGTGATGGAAATGGACTTAGATACCACCCCCTCACTCAACCTTGGACCATATTTATCAAGACTTCCCTTTCGTAGTGGAGTGAAACTGATGTTACAAATGGCAACAGCTACTCTGTACTCTGAAACTGTGGTGGGAGAGCTCTGATGGAAGAGCCAGTGGAACCATCCCTTTGCTCCCCTCTTCTGTCTCACTCTTCATTCTTTTTGATCTAAGCATCTTATTTCTCATTTCCTTGTGGCGATTTTTATGGGACAGGCTTTGGGTCCCACAATAGCTACTTCTGTGGTCAAATTGTAGTTCGGCAGCAGACCTATCATTGTTCCTCTTGAGCATCCATTTTTATTACTATAAAGCAAGGAGACTAGTCCTTGTCTTCTTGCTGTCTCATAAGAGTTTAAGGAGAAGGAAGGAGAAAGTGTGCACAGAATCTTCTAGACATGAAGGGACAAGGTGCTGCATACCAAAAGTTATCTACCTATCTCACGGGGATGTTATGAACCAGGTGAGATAATATGTGAAATATTTTGAATTTCATGAAACACAGCAGCATATGCATTTGAGCTTTTATGATTTATGTTCTATGTAGCTGGGCAGCATTTTACTCAATATATTTACTCACCTCTTCATTAATTGTATAGCAGACTCCACATGGGCAGTAATTTGACAGTGGAAAAAAGAGATTGCTTTAAAAAAATTCCCAAGGAAATATATAGTCATCCAATAAATATTGCACCCCCTGTCCACACTACCATTAGGCTGTCTATTGTGATTTATATTTTCCTTCCAATGAGGAGAGCGGTGGAAGATGTGGTGAAGGAGACAGAAGGGAAGAATAATGTCAGAGAGGTTTATATTCAAGGGATCCCAGGTCTCCTAACACTCAGCATGCTGAAAGTGCCTCCAAACATCGAGATTCTGAAATGGCCCTTTGGGAATGACTGACCAGTGGAATGGATTTGAATATTCTGTTTGCTACTGACTAAAAAGTGAAAAATCATACTTTCATGGAAATCTATTGTAAGAAACATGGGCCATCCAGATCAGTCCCCTCCATGGGCCATTCACATTCCAAAGCACCACGAAAAATGTCTGTTTATTGAACGTTTAAAGTTTATTGTAACTAGCCTGTTACTTTTAGACAGGCTAACAGAAAACAACACGGACTAATTTAACTAACAAAAATATTTTGGGGGGAAGCTGGGAAGCCCACACAGTCTAAGGAAGGGCTGAACCAGCAGACTTTGAGGAGCATCTGAGGAGCAGGAATTCAGGCCTCTCTCTTGTGATTGGGGCCATCACCCAAATCAGTCTCTGTGTTCTGCTCAAGATTCAATACCTTGGGAGAGGGTATAATTGGATTACTTTGGGTCAGGTACTTATCTTGGTGGGGGTGGTTATGAAGGGATTCCAGGAATTTGCTGCCCCATTGGAAACACATGGACCTGGGGAGGGGCAATTCCCCAAAGGAAAGGAGGTTAACAGATAACACTCAAGACATCTACTACCTCAAAACATACCATCTGTTATAATTAAGCTGATTTCTTAAAATATGTGGTAGGTACATTTTATAGTACATTGGACTCCTGCAACTTTATGCTTTGGTTTGTATACTTTGCTTAAGGCCTATGTAAAGGATGCAGTGGAATGAAGTAGTCTGTATATCCGGGTGTGTGTTGGTATGTCCACTAATTAGCTACATGACCTGGGCAAGGACCTTATTCTCTCAGGGCCTCAGTCTCCAAAGTTGAAAAATGAGGGGGTTTATAGATCTATCACTTTTTTAAAAATTTGTTTTTGTTGTTGATCTGAGTTACAGAATTGAATTAATTATACACCGCACTGTATGATACATCATCACATTCTTCTAAGCAAGGTGACTTCCTTGTTTTCCTTCATTTTCTACTTTATCCCTAATCTTCATTCTTTTCACCTTATATGCAACCAATCTGATATTTTCAGTACGTTTTTGTATATGTAAAATATATGATTTTTTTGGTGTGTGTGTATGTACGTATATATACTATATACACATTTAAGCAGCTGTTTGTAACTGATATTATGTTACTGATATCATCCTTTTTTAAAAAAATGTTGTCATGCAACATCATGTTTTTAAGGACTATTCACATTGGCCCATGTATATCTAGTACATTTTTTCCAACTGCTTTGTTGGAAAAAATGTCCTAGCATTCCATTGCATGCACCCACAATTATTGTATTTACCTATTCTTCTAGTGATAAATACATAAAGCAGTGCCAAATCCCACCAACACTAGCAAATTTCTTGCTTGTACATGTTTTTTGTATAGCTTTCAAGAGTTTCTTTGGTATATTCCTATTATGGTGAGATTAAGGTATGAAAACTCATAGTTTCACTAAGTGCAGTCAGACTGCTTTCCAGAAGGATCTTACCACTTACCCCTCCCATCAATTCTGCATAAAAGCTCTGATTTGTCTGTATTTTCTTCAAAGCGTGGTATCATACAACTTTCTATATACATGCATATATATACATGTTTACATGTGTGTGGATATTGGCCCCGATCACCAAGCTATTCCCCTACATTTTCTTCTATTTGATTTATTATTTTAACTTTCATATTCAAGTCTTTAATCCACTTGAAATAATGCTTTGTTTGTTTTTCACTTTGCGTTTCTCCATGTAAACTAATTTTTTTAAGACCATCTACTAACTAAGCCATTTTTCATCTTTTCTCACTTATTGGTATCAACTTTATAATATAGCAAGTCACATGTAAATATTGCCCTATTTTGAGCGCTTGTTCTGTCCCATTGATCTGTTTGTGTACCTATACCACACTGCTTTAAATTATCGTAGCTTGTGGCATGCCTTAATATCTGAGAGGTTAAGCCCCTGCTCTTTGTTTTTCTTATTTCAAAATGGACCTAATGGCCAACTAGCTATTCATATGGAAAGGAAGAAAAATGTACCCTATTATACAAAAATAAATTCCAGATGAGTACGGGCTTAGAAGCAATAGGAAAATAAAGCTTTGTCGAAAATCTGTAAGAATAAATGCACAATAGATGGATTACTAAGATCTTCCTAGAAAAACTGAGAATCCAGAGTCTGCAAAATAGGAAATAGAAATAATTGACTATATAAAAATTTAAAACTTTCATATAGCAAAACATTCTATAAAAAATCAATAGGCCATGATGGAACAACAAAAACATAATTGTAATTCAGACCAAGTATTAATTTCTATATTATTTAAAGATGAACAACTCAATTAAAAATGGACATAAGAGGTGTGTAAATAATGCAGCAAATAACAAATTTAAATAGTAACAAATGTGAAAAGATGCAGAAATTCAAAAAAAGAGAAATTCACATTAAGGCAACAATGGAAGATAACTTTATACTCATTGGACAGGGATCTGGAGGAAAGGGTAGTGTGATACACATTGGTGGTGGGAATGTTAGGATATAGAGCACTCTGGGAAGGAAAGATGGCAATATCTATGGAAATTAGAAATACGTATTCTCTTCCGCTCAATACTTCAATTCCCAAAAATCTATTACAGAAATAAAAGTACAAATGGCCATAAAAATAAAAGTACAAATTTGTACAAACCTCTGACTTACAAGGAACTTTATTGCAGCATTGTTTATATGCACCAAAAACTGGAAGTAAAGAATGTGACTACTGAGTTGAATAAAACTGAATTATGGTTTGAACGCTATGTAATAGTTGACAGCCATGAGAATGAATTAGACCAATATCTGTAAGTGTATGTATAGGATATATGACCATGGAGGAAAATGGAATGTCAGTATGGCTACGTGGAATTGGGGATGACAGTGGAGAAAAGCTACCCATGATAAACAGAGAATGTAGGATATAATCTCATCCATATAAAATTATGTCTGTCTGTGTATGCATAAGCAAGGCATAAGTAGATGGTTACAGAGTGTGAAAGGTGGTTACCACAGAGTAGCGAAACTCCAGATGACTTCCTTACATTTTTTTATATCGTTCTAGTTTTGTACATTGAACACGTTTTATTTATATAGTCAGAAAAAATAAAGATATTTCCATTTGTGGGAAAAAATTTATAAAAATGTAAAACAAATGTGAAACAAAAATTGACAACTACTTATGAACCTTTACTCTTCCATGAAATATTAGAAAAAGTTTGTCAGTTTCCAAAAAAATTCCTACTGGCATCTTTACTAGCATTGCATTGAATTCAAGAAAAATTCTTTGCAGATTTGGTATCTTTATAATGTTACATTGTATTTTATTTTTTTTAGTTCTGCTCATTTTTTTCCTTAAAAGAGTTGAAACTATTTCTCCATGAAGGTCTTTTTCATCCTTTATTAGGATAATTTCTAAACACATTATTGGTTTTGTTGCTATTATAAATGTTTTCTTATTTTCTGTTTCATTTTGTAGTTTGTTTTGGTTATAGAAGATTCTTTTTCACTTCTTTTTGGTGAGAAAGATCATCCCTGACCTAACATCCGTTGCCAATCTGCCTCTTTTTGCTTGAGGAAGATTGTCCTTGAGCTAACATCTGTGCCAGTCTTCCTCTACTTTGTATGTGGGATGCCACCACAGCGTGGCTTGATGAGTGGTTTGTAGGTCTGTGCCCAGGATCTGAACTCACTAACCCCAGGCTGCTGAAGTGGAGCATACGAAGTCAACCACTATGCCACTGGGCTGGCCCCCTTTTTTTGCTTTTATACATTGATCTTTATCTTGTAATTGTGCCGAATCACTTATTAGTTTATATGGTATTTTTATTAGTTTATTTTTTAATTAAAGCTTTTCATTGTGATAAAATATGCATAAAATTTACTGTCAACCATTTTTAAGTGCACAGTTCAGTAGTATTAAATATGTTCATATTGTACAACCACCATCCATCTCTAGAACTCTTTTCATCTTGCAAAACTGAAACTCTGTACCCATTAAACAATTACTCCTCATTCCTTCCCTTCCACCAGCCCCTGGCAACCACCATTCTACTTTCTGTCTCTATGAATTGGACTGCTCTAGTTACCTCATATAAGTGTAATCATATAGTACTTGTCTTTTGTGACTGGCTTATCTCACTTAGCATAATGTCCTCAGCAGTACTCTGTGTTATAGCTCGTGTCAGAACTTCCTTCCTTTTTAAGGCTGAAGAATATTCCATCTTATGCATATACCACATTTTGTTTATCCATTCATCCACTGATGAACATTTGGGTTGCTTCCACCTCTTGGCTACTGAGAATAATGTTGTTATGAACATGGGTGTACAAATCTCTTTGTGACTCTGCTTTCAATTATTTTGGGTATACACTCAGAAGAAGAATTGTTGGATGATATGCTAATTTTAATTTTAATTTTTTGAGAAACTGCCTTACTGTTTTCCACAACCCCTGTCCATTTTATATTCCCATCAAGTGTTCAAGGGTTCCAGGTCCAATTTCTTCACATCCTGGCCAACAGTTTCCTGGGGTTTTTTTTTGTTTGAGGAAGATTAGCCCTGAGCTAAAATCTGCTGCCAATCATCCTCTTTTTTTGCTGAGGATGACTGACCCTGAGCTAACATCCGTGCCCATCTTCCTCTACTTTATATGTGGGATGCCTGCCACAGCATGGCTGGAAAAGTGGTGTGTAGGTCTGCACCCAGGATCCAAACCGGTGAACCCTGGGCTGCTGAAGTAGAACGTGCGAACTTCACTGCTGTGCCACTGGGCTGGCCTCACTTTCCTTGTTTTTTTGATAGTAGCCATCCTAACAGGTGTGAGGTGGTATCTCATTCTGGTTTTGATTTGCATTTGTTAATGGTTAACAGTGTTTAGCATCTTTTCATGTGCTTATTGACCAATTGTATGTCTTCTTTGCAGAAATGTCTCTTCAAGTCCTTTGCCCATTTTTGAATTGGGTTGTTTGCTTTTTTGTTGATGTGTTTTTGGAGTTCTTTGTATATTGTGGATATTAATCCCTTATCAGATATATGATTTGCAAACATTTTCTCCCATTCTGTGGGTTGTCCTTTTACTCTGTTAATACTATCTTTTGATTCACAAAAGTTTTTAATATTCATTAAGTCCCATTTGCTTATTTTTCTTTTGTTGCTTGTGCCTTTGGGGTTATATCCGAGAAGTCCTTGCTAAATCCAATGTCATGAAGCTTTTGCTTTATGTTTTCTTCTAAGAGTTTTATAGTTTTAGCTCTTATGTTTAATTTTTGTATGTGGTATTAGGTAAGGTTCCAACTTCCTTCCTTTGCATGTGGAAATCTGGTTTCCCCAGCATCATTTGTTGAAATCAAGAGTTTATTTTAGTGTAGGTTATCACATGATTTGCAAATAATAGCAATTTTCTATTTTTTCCACCTAATTCTTACAACCTTTTTTCCTTTTCTCATTGCATTGGCCAGGGTTACCAGATACCATGCTGAGAGGCAAAGTGAGCATCTCTATCTTGTTCTAAAACTTAAATGGACATATCTAAAGTTACTTTGTTAGAAAATGAGACTTACTGAAGGTTTTTGGCATACTGTCTTTTTCAAATTAAGGAAGTTGTCTTCTATTCTTGGTTTATGAGATTAAAATATGGTACGTTAAAATTTACCAAATGCTTTTTTGGCATCTGTTGAGCTATCATACTTTTTTTCTTTTAGTCTATCATTTAGTTTAATCTAAAATTTTAAATCATTATTTATAGTTATTAATTATATTATTCATTAATTATGCTATACTTTGCCTCTGCTTTTTTCTTGCTGGCTGTAAGAGTTTCTGAGAAGGTTGTGGTAAAAAGCCCAGCTATAATTATTGATTGATATTTTTTCTAGATAGTAGTTCTATTAACTTTTGCTTTACATAATATGAAGCTATGTTCTTTGTTTCATTTATGTCCTTGATCAATTGTTCTTTTATATCGGCATATAATGTCCCCCTTAGTCTTTTATGGTTGTTTTTGGTCTTAAGTTCTCTTTTATCTGTTATTAAAGTTGTGTTCTAGCTTACATCTTTTTTTCTTAATAAAATTTTTATTTTAGAAAAGCTTTAGATTTATAGAATTATTGTGAAGGTAGTACGAGAGTTCCCATACACTCCCACACCCAGTTTCCCCTGTTATTAACATCTTACATTAATGAACCAGAATTGATATATTATTATTAAAGAAATGTTTCTCACAATTAATGAATCAGAATTGATACATTATTATTAAAGAAATTCCATGTTTCATTCAGATTTCCTCTGTTTTTACCTAATGTCCTTTTTCCGGTCAAGGATCTCATCCAAGATTTAGTCATCATGTCTCCTTGGGCGCTTCTTGGTTGTAACTGTTTTTTAGAATTTCCTTGCTTTTGATAACCTTGACAGTTTTGAGGATTACTGGTCAGGTATAATGTAGAATGTCCCTCAATTGGGATTTATCTGATGTTTTCTCATGATTGGGCTTGAGTAATGTATTTTTGAGAGAAAGACACAGAAATACAGTGCCATCCTTATCACAACATACCAAGAGTTCATGCTATCAACATGATTTATCAATGTTGATGATACCCTTGATCACCTGGCTTGAAGTAGTGGGTGTCAAGTTTCTTCACCACAAAGTTACTCTTTCTTTCTCTCTCTTTTCATACGGTACTCTTTGAAAGAAAGTCTCTATGTGCAGCCCACACTTAAGGAGTAGAGTGCTATGCTTCACTTCTTTAAGGGTGGAGTGTCAGCATAGATTATTTGGAGCTCTTCTGCGTGGGAGAGTTGTCTATTCTCCTCATTGTTTATTCAGTTATTTACTTATATCAGTATGGACTCAAGGATATTTGTACTTTGGGTTATAATCCAATACCACTTTATTTTGTGACTAAAATTGTTCTAACTTCGGTCATTTAGAGCCTTTCAGTTTGCGCCTTTATCTCTTTGATATATCCTATCATTGCAGGATTTTTTTAAAAAAGCATTTTCTTACTTTCTAGTGCTACAAGATACTCCAGGCTCATCTTGTATATTTCTTGCTCCAATCCTAGAATCAGACTATCTTCAAGGAACTCTGGTTTCTTTTATTGGAGAATGATGTTAGAAACCAACATTTTGGTGCCAGGTATGCTTATTGCTATTGGGTGTCATTGCTTCTAGGCCTTCTCAGCTGATAAAGCAAGGAAATATATGTGTGTATACTAACCATGTATATATAAACATCTATACATTACCATCTGTATCCATACTAAGCTAAATGTGTCTTCATACTGATGTCTCCAACTCTAATGCGTTACACATGATCTTCTAGAATCCTCTCTTTGCTTATCTGTGAAATCTCACCCTAAGAGTGAGAAACCTGGCTCTCACCATTTGCCATTTTTTGTCTTGCCTTATCAACTTTAGAACCAATTTGTCTATTCTCCATGAAATAGCTTGGTGAGATTTTAATACAGATTGCACGAAATATATAGATCAAATTATGAAGAATTGACATCTTAATAATACTGAGTCTTCAAATCCATGAACACAGAATATCTCTCCTTTTTGGGGGGTCTTTAATTTTTTTTATCAGTACTTTTGTATTTTGTAGTTTTCCTTATATAAGTCCTATACATATTTTGTTAGATTTATACCTAAGTGTTTCAATTTGTTAGGTGCTATCATAAATGGTATATTTTTTTTTAAATTTCAAACTCCAATTGTTCATTGCTAGTATATAGGAAAGCAATTTACTTTTGTATTAACCTTTTTGTATTAACCACATTCCTGCAACTTTGCTATAATCTCTTATTAGTTCCAGGAGATTTTTCTTGTTGTTGTTGAACTTGGGGATTTTCTATATAGATAATCATTCATCTGTGAATAAATAATTTATTTCTACCTTCCCAATTGATATGACTTTTGTTTTTTTCTTTATTTTATTGCTTCAACTAGGAGATCCAGTATAATGTTGAATAGGAGTGGGAGAGAGCACATCCTTGCCTTGTTTCTTATCTTAGGAGGAAAGCATTGTTTTCCATTAAGTGTGGTGTTAGCTGTAGGTTTTTAATAGATGCTCTTTATCAAATTGAGGAAGTTTTCCTCTAGTCTTACTTTGCTGAAAGTTTTTATCATGAATAGGTGTTGAATTTTGCCAAATGATTTTTCTGTATCAATTGATATGATTATATGATTGTTCATTTTTAATATGTTAATATAGCAGGTTCATTGATTTTTAAATGTGGAATCAGCCTTGCCTGCCTGGAATACATACCACTTGGCTGTGGTGTGTAATTTTTTGTACATATGGTTGCATTCAATTTGGTAATATTTTGTTAAGGATTTTTACGTCTATGTTTATGAAAGATATTGATCTGTTGTTTTCCTTTCTTTTAATGTCTGTATCCGGTTTTGGTAGTACAGTAATGCTGGTCTCATAGAATGAGTCAGGAAGTATTCCCTCTGCTTCTATCTTCTGGGAGAGATTGTGGAGAATTGATACTATTTTTTCCTTAGATGTTTGGTAAAATGCACCAGTAAAACCATCTGGGCCAAATATTTTCTTTTTTGGAAGGTTATTAAACACTAATTAGATATATTTAATACATATAGGGTTATTCAGGATATTTCTCCTTGTGTGGGTTTTGGTCATTTGTGTCTTTGCAGGAATTGGTCCATCTCATCTAAACCATCAAATTTGTGGGCATAGAGTTAATTATAATATTCCTTTATTATCCTTTCAATGACCAGTAATGGATCAGTAATGACGATCCTTCTTTCATTTTTGATTTTGATAATTTGTGTCTTCTCTCTTTTTCTTGGTTAGCCTGGCTAGAGGTTTATTAACTTCATTAATCTTATCAAAGAATCATCTTTTGGTTCCATTGATTTTCTCCACTATTTTCTTGTTTTCAATTTCATAGAATTCTGCTTCAGTTATCATTTCTTTTCCTCTGCTCACTTTAAGTTTGAATGTTCTTTCTCCATTTTCCTATGGTGGAAGCTTAGCTAATTGATTTTAAATCTTTCTTCATTTAAAAAAACATATGCAGTTAATACTATAAATTTCCCTCTAAGCACTGCTTTTACTGCATTCCACAAATTTTTGTAAAAGTTTTATTTTCATCTTCATTTAGTCCAAAATATTTCAAAATTTCTCTGGAGAATTCTTTTTTTACTTGTGCCATTTTAAAATATATCATTTAATTTCCATACATTTGGAGATATTCCAGTTCTCTTTCTTTGATTGAGTTTTAGTTTAATTCCATTGTGGTCTGAGAACATATTTTTTATGATATCTATTCTTTTAAATTTGTCAGGGTATATTTTATGACTGGATTGTGGTTTATCTTGGTGAATGTTTCATGTGAGCTTAAGAGAAATGTGTAATCTGCTGATGTTGGATGGAGTGATCTATAAATGTCAGTTAGATCAAGTTGATTGATAGTGCTATTCAAGTCAACTGAATCTTTATTGATTTTCTGCCTACTTGATCTATCAGTTATTGAGAAGGAGGTGTTGAACTCTCCAACTATAATTGTGCATTGTCTATTTCTCCTTTCAGTTCTATCAGTTTTTATCTCGTATATTTTGACATTTTGTGTTTAGGTGCATATGCATTTAGGATTGTTATGTATCTTTGGAGTGTTAATCCTTTTCTATTATTTAGTTCTACTTTTTAAGTCTGACAAGTTTCCTTGTTTTGAAGTCTGCTTAGTCTGACATTAATATAGCTAATCCAGCTTTCTTTTGATTAGTTTTCTTTCTCTATCTCTTTGCTTTTAGTTTACCTGTATCTTTATATTTAAAGTAGTTTTCTTGTAGACAGCGTATAGTTGGGTCTTGTTTTTCATCCACTCTGAAAGACTCTGTTATTTAATTGGTGTACTTACACCATGTGTATTTCAAGTGATTATTGATATATTTGGGTTAATATAAATTATGTCTGTAACTGTTTTATATTTGTTACCAGAAACTTCTTTTTCTTCCTTATGTGGTTTTAATTGAGTATTTTATATCATTCCATTTTATCTCTTCTCAATGTATACATTTTACTTCTTTAAAAAATTTTTTTAGCGGTTGCCTAGAATTTATAATATACCTTTTTAACTAATCTAAATCCACCTTCAAATAACACTGTTTTGCTTCACATGTAATGCACCTATCTTATAACAGAGTATTTCCATTCCCCTTTGCTGTCCTTCTGGGACATAGTGATCATTCATTTGACTTATATATATGTTGTAATCACCCAACACATTGTTACTATCATTACTTTAAAGAGTTATTTTCAGATCAATTAAGAATAATAAAAATAAAATACTTATTTTACATTTATTTATTTCCTCCCTGATGATCTTTATTTACATAAATCTAGGTTTCCTCCTGCTTGAAGAAAATCTTATAACATTTCTTGCAGAGCAGTTCTGCTGGCAATGAATTCCCTCAATCTTTGTTTGAAAAAGTCCTTATTTCTCATTTACTTTTGAAAGACAATTTTGCTGCATGTAGAATCCTATGTTGGTGGGGGATTTTTATTTCAACACTTTACATATTTTGCTCCAATCTCTTGTTTGCATGGCTTCTGACAAGAAGTTTGCTGTAGTTCTTATCCTTACTACTCCATAGACAACATGTTTTTTTTAATATTACTTCTTCTGATATTTTTTCTCTTATTTTTCTGTAGTGAATATGAGATGTATAGGTGTATTTTAATTCTCTTGGTATTTATTCTACTCTGCGTTCTCTGAGCATCATAGATTTGTGGTTTGGTGTCTGTCATTCTCAGCTATTACTACTTCAAACATTTCTTTTACTCTGTTTTCTCTTTGTTTTCTTTCTAGTAATTCAATCCTTTCATAATTTTTCCAACTTTCTTGGATATATTCTTATTTTTTTTTAATATTCATTTTTCTCTTTTCATTTCAGGTGTAAAGTTTCCATTGACATATATTTGAGCTCACTTATTCTTCCCTTGGCTGTGTCCAGTCTACTGATGGGCCCATCAAAGACATTCTTTATCTCTGTTACAGTGTTTTTTATTTCCAGCATATATTTTTAATTTTTTTCCTGAGAGTTTCCATCTCTCTGCCTGCATTATCCATCTGCTCTTGCATGTTGTCTGCTTTCTTCATTAGAGCCCTTCACGTATTAATCATAGATATTTTAAATTCCCTTTCAGATAATTCCAAAATGCATCATCTCTCAGTCTTGTTCTAAGGATAACTTGTCTTTTCAGACTGTATTTTTTCTTGCTCTTTGGTATGCCTTATAATTTTTTTTGGTGAAAGCTGGACATGTAACCAGTTACAGAAACTAAGGTAAATAGGCCTCTAGTTTAAGGATTTATGTTCATCTGGCGAGGAGTTGGGCTCTGTTTAATGTTTTCTGTACCTATAGGTGCCAGAGGCTTCAAATCCCTCTAGTATCTTGGTTTTTGTGTCTTTTCTTGACTTTTGGTTTCCCTGACTATTCCTCCTCAGAGAGTGTCTGTTTGCGCCTCTTCCAGCTATAATCTACTTTTATTATACTGGGTCCAATGGTTATGGTTGTAAGGTACGGGGATGGGAGAGTGTTCTATAATATTCCAATTAAGTCTCAGTCTTTTGGTGAGCCAGTGTCTTTGATCTGTGACCTTCACAAGCATTTCTTCTTGCATAACTCTCCTCTGCCCCTTAGCTGAGACAGGAAGACTAGAGGAGGCTTGAGTGAGAGGAACATATTTCCTCTCACAGCTGTTGCACAGACTCTGGTAAAGTATTTCTTCCTGGAGAGTAGGCTTTTAGTACAATGTAAAAGTCTCTCTTTTGATCTGTGAATTTACACAATTTACGTTTATCATAGTTCCTGCTAAAGTCTAAGTTCTTTTGTGTTATTTTGTATTTTCTATGTTTCTTCTTTTTTTGCTTTCTTTTATGCCTTCTATCTATTGCATTTTCTTGACTTTAAAGGTGTACTTTTATTTTTATTCTTCAGAAGATTACTCCCAACATATTAGGGCTCACACCTAAATTTATTTTCCTTATTTATTTTTAAGTTCCTGTATCCTATCTTCTTCCTGAACTAAATGAGTACTTTTGCACACCTACAACTACTCCTGGTTTACCATTACCAATCTTCTACTTTCCACTCCCTTCTTATTATATGTTGGCATCTCTCCAGGTTTAAGTTCAGATGAGAGAGCCATCAACTATGCTACTTGCCATTTTATCAGGTACTGAAAATCTTTGCTTTAACATTCAGTGGTCTAAACTTCAATTTCTACTCCATGTATCAATTGATAGGGGCAACAATGATGCATTTTATCTATTTGGAATTAGAATAATATAATTTTTGTGAAGAAAGTGACCTTAGAGATCATTTACTGTAGTAGTCCCTATTCAGTAGATAAAGAATCATTCTCTTGTGACTCTCCAAGTAGGTTGCTCCCCTCAAGCCCCGGTTGTGGAAAAGAAATACAGTTAATTACAAAGTTTAGCTACTCTACACAGTATATTTAATGTCATTCGTGTCTCTAAATGAGTTTCCAGAAAATTTCAGATAAAAGTCAAGTATCACTTCATTGTAATAATGGGTACCTGATTTAGTCTAATCCTGTGTTTTCCAGAGACATAAACATAGAGCTAGGTGGATTAGGTGACTGTGGTCCAGGTTATGTATTGTGTTAGAGGCAGAGCCAAGCCTGCATCCACTGCTCTAATTCCAGTTCCAGCACCCAGTCCCTGAAACCATAATGGTTCCTATTTAGATTCTATTTTGTGTAGGAGCATATGAGGAAATAGCTACATTTGAGCACATGAGAATTCCATATTATAACACAATGCTGTTAGAATGAATAATTTTCATTATAAGCCATTCCTTTCAGTTCTTCAAAGCCTGCTGAAATAATCTCTTTTAGATTTAAATTATCCATGCTTGAAAAATGCATGGCCGAAGCCCAGAGGTAATTTTATTTTGAAAAATTTGGGCAGACTCTTTTGAGATACATCAGATTAGTGGAAAGTTAAAGAAGAAAAGAATTAGTGAAAACTCACAGATTTCCTCTTAGCTTTCATTTAACTCCCAACTTGCTGGATTGGTAACTTAACTTTCTTGAAATCAAACTTATTTCATTGGAAGAAAATCATAAAATAGTTGAATAATTTAAAAATTTTAGGCCACTTAATTTTTAATTTATTAATTGAAAGTACTAATAACCATCATGGCCTCTATTTTTCTTCTTTCAGCTAGCACCATTTTTTCTTTCAAAAACGTCACAAGTACATAGAATAACAGAACCATACACACAAACTTTTATTTAGGTGGATAATTTGAATGCTGTAAAGTCAGGAGTTTTCAAATTAAGGGTCTTTCTGAAATAAAACGCAAATTCAAAATTTCTTGCTATTTCCTTTTTCTTGCTAGGTATTTAGTTAGACATTTCTGCTCTGATTGAAAGGAATAGAGAACTGCTCTAACGACTCAACCAATGGGCACCCGTGGGAAGGATACATGTGGTCCAGAACTAGAAGAAGAAACCTATCGAGAACTGAACTGCTCTTTCTTGATCTCACTCATGGAGTCTTAGCTTCTCTCTGGGTGTCAGTTTTGGCTCTTTTATTCTTTCTAGTAGACATTGTTATTTATTTAAAGCTTCTGCTCCCTCCTGACTTCAATGTGTACAGGTCATTGCAGTCTCTCTGGCTTCTCTATAGATCATGACTATTCATCTCCACCTTATCCTTGGGGAACAGAACATACCTACTTACAGGTCACAGTGATGTCTACCTTGATGCACCTGGTTTCAGGTAGGTGCCAGTGAGGTCATGTAGTACCAGCTGTGGCTGCCTTGGTTTTAAGGGCTGATGGAGGGCACACAGATCTTCTTCTGTCTCTAGCCCAAATATGTTACATACATATTTAACCAGGAATGACAAATGGATACATACGTATTACCATGTCCATCTTGTCATCATGAATTATAGTTATTGGGGATCTCACTGGATTACTCCAAAGTATCAAAAGTGATAGTATACATAATTTACAACTTTGTAGGTATTTTCTAAAGGTATTTATTATGAATCTCTTAGCTGGATATTATTACAGTATTTTTGTGTAATCTAGACACATTTCATAGATGTGGCTACACATCACCACATCTAGGGAGTTTCTATTCTCAGTTTCATTGGGGGTAGGTGTGGAGTAAAGAATACATGGTTTTTTAAAAAAGGAGAAACAAGGAACTCAAGCTGTCAAATGCTTGTTCTATTTGATCAGTTCATATAAACAAAGGTAAAAATATTTGATGGGTCTTATCAGGTGATTTTGAAGCCAGGAGTTCCTCCATTGACTATTCTTAGCAAATTTTTCCTTGGATTTCCTCCTTCTAGCTAACTATCTCAGTTGCCTAGATTGGAATTTCTAGGAAGATGCAGCCTGAACACTGAGCTTGTCCTTGGTACTATAGTGACTCCTCACTGGAACTCATGGACCATCTTGTTCCAAACAGGCTATGGGAAATGAATGAAGGAGATTAAAACAAAAGGTCCTGCCCCTACTATTGTGTGCTTTCAAAGGTACAGAGCTGCAGGGGAAGTAGGACAAGTGGAGAGACGCAAGAGGCCAAGCTCCTTCCAAAATAGGGGCTTCTATTGATGGAGCAGTGGAGGTCAGGGACTCAAACCATCAACTCCTAGCTTACCTGCTTTCATGTTCCTGCAGCCAGCCTGAAAAATCAAGTGATTCAGGTAAAAACCATAATACTACAGTTTGAAAAATCTTCATTGAAGTGGTAATTTTGTACTTATGTGAATGCATCTGGTATTTGTAAATCTTCTGCAATGGCAGAGGCTCTGGCCAGAGCATATTTCTACAGCAAGGAATATTCACTGTGGTGTAATGGAAAAAACCCAGGAAACAGCATCAAAGCTTTGGAACCTGAATTTGTCCTGGTGAGCTGTTTGACTTTGGGCCTTTACGAGACTGGGCTCTGCATCTGAAAAATACCAGTGTTTTTTTTTGTGAAACAATGTAACACCACTCTCCACCCCACTTTTTCTTCAAATGAAATTGTAAATAGAAACTTGATAGGTGCAGAATTTAAAGCTGAGTTGGGATACTTATTAAGCTTTCTCTTCACTCCTCGGGCAGTCCCAGAACCATCCCTGTAGAACCCTAGGACTCAGAAAACAGTTTGAAAATGATTAGATTATCTCAGTGGTTCCTGGGCTCTGCTCCCAGAGATCCTGTTTCAGAAGCATTGGAAGGAGCACCTAGGAATCTGAGTTTTAAATGTCCCCTCCCCCACCAAGTGATTCTGATGTATGCCTTGATGATTTAGTCATTTCTGAGAGTCTCAGTTAGTTTAGCTTTGTGAAATTCCAATTTGCTCATCCACAAATATGAAGATTAAAATATCATCCTACTTCAAAGGTTTTTTTTTGTAGGGATCAGATGAGATAACGTATACAAAATTATGGCTTTTAAAATGACATCTGTTCAAAGATGATTTCAATACCTGACAGACTACAGAATACTACACTATTCTAAAAATAGCATCATGTAAAAATGCAATCCAGATAGTGTAAAAAAGAGTCTTCAACTCCAAAACTTCTATATTAAGATTTTCTAGAAAGAACAGCTCTTTGGGTGTTTTTCTTCTGTTAACAGAAAGAAAGTGATAAATGTTCAATCTGATTGATTAAAGTATGATTAAAGTAATATAGTTCTTAAAAGAATAGTACTTATTTTCACAAGTGTTCTTTTAGTGAATTTTCTATGTAACAGTGGCGTTAAAAAGCTCTTCTCTATTAAATGTATGCTTATCCCACAATAGACCTTCAACTTAACAAGAGGTGGAGGGTCTATGGCTAATTTTAATTGTTTCAAGGAATATAAAGAACATTCCTTCTTTTGGATGAAAACAGACGTGCATATTTGAAGAAATTCAGTTCTAGGATACTTTACATGCAGTTTAATACTCAAAACCCTTGTTCATTTCAAAAGTCTCTGGAACTTTATTCCCTCATCTACAAAATGAACAACCAAACAATCTTTAGATCTGTCATCCTTAGATCTGTCATCCTAAGCATAAGTTTTTGTGGTTGGTAAACAGCACTCCGGAGGGATAAGCTGCCTCAAAACATCCATGTAGGCAGGAAGAGGGTGGGGCTGTTGTTTGACTCACAGTCAGGTTAAACTTCATTTTTACAGCAGCCAAAACTTCTGATGATTCTGCAGAATTTCCTGATTAATTAGCCTACAACTGGAAGATACACTAACCCATTAATTCAAACCATGCTCCTTTCAGACCTATTGAAGAGCAGAATTCTAGTTATAACCAGATTTGGAACCCATTGCACAAGAGAGCCATTGGTTGAAAATGTAAATTTTCCTAATGAGACTCAATTCTAGTCAGTCTATCAGTCTCACACATAGCTAAGGTCAGTGAATTTTTCTATACATATGCTGTATCCACTGTGTGTGTATGTGTGTGTTTGTATGGTTTGTCAATGGTACATCCACTGTTTTGAATAATTCTAGTAACTCCCCACATGTAGGTGTTTAAAAGCAAATACAATATATCCTGCTGCAATACATCTAATACATCACTTGCTGCAATAGAAATCTGCATGTTTATCACATAATCATGCCAAGTTTCTCTTTCTAATGATAATTTCCTTTTCCTTTAATCTTTACAAAGTAAAGACTTTCTTATAATTTTATAGCTATGGAGAATTTAATATTAAATAGAAGCATACATATAAGTAGGGTTATATTATATCCTCACATAGAATCAAATGAAAATCCTTTCAGGGGGCTGGACCGGTGGCATAGTGGTTAAGTTTTCATGGTCTGTTTCAGCAGCACGGGGTTCATAGGTTTGGATCCCGGGCGTGGACCTACACAACTGTTCATCAAGCCATGCTGAGATGGCGTCCCACATACAAAATAGAGGAGGATTGGCATAAATGTTAGCTCAGTGACAATCTTCCTCAAGCACAAAGAGGAAGATTGGTAACAGAGGTTAGCCAATATTCCTTACTGAAAAAAAAACAATCCTTTTAGGAACTTAGTCAATGTGCCTAAAGTTCCTGAGTCTGCTCTGCTTTTTTGCATACACAAAGGTGTCTTTCTGTACAACTCCCTACCGATGCTCCATGATAAGTGCTAGGGCTCAATTATTCCATCTCAACTCTAGGATTTTTCTGTAGATGAAGCAGACAAAGATTTTAAGTGAAGTAAAATAGAAAAATGTGGAGAATAGAAAGCTGCTAATGAAATAATTTATTATAAATCAGTAGCCCTCCTTAAGCTCTGGTGTGTTGGAAAAACACTTATGTAGGGATTTTTAGTAGATATTTTTTAAAATTGCCTTTGAATATCTCCTACATTTCCTCCTACAGCCCGGACACCTTCCCTGCACCTGTGTTTTTGAATATCTCTTACAACTGGCTTAGAAAATGTTTTTGTTGGTTGTGAGACAGCTGGTAACCTTAACTTTGACCTCATTATGTTCTCCTTTTGAGCTCATTGTTTTGATTGCACCCAATGTCCGCACTTGGTTATTCAGAATCCAATACAAATATGTACCATGGGCACTTTGCGAATTTCTTTGGGTCTAATCAATACTAAACCATAATAAAATGTCCTTTTCATGTATCTCATAAATGTTATCACAGGAATCATAAACGAAAAGCTTCAATCTGAAACTTTGGAATATTTCTTTTTGTAGTTGTCTTAGGGATCATGTTAGCAAAAGCAGAAACACACTCAAGCTAGTGTGAATAAGGGGGTGCATTTCATGATCTTTCACTGGGAGCTAGAAAATCAGATTTTTCCTCTTTTTCTCTCTCTTTGAAATTGTAGATGTAATGTCTTCAGCATTACAGTCTTTGGCTGCCAATTCCCAGGAAAGAATCCAATTGGCTCAGATGTCATGTAATCAAGTCACCCTTCCTTTGCCTGGGGATTGCTACCCAGCAGATAGTACAAGAAATGGCATGAGGACTCAGCAGAATTGATGATGTTTCTAGCAAATGACTATTTCTACTTTTTGAATTTTGGTCTTAATATCAATTTTAGTTAATTTACCTCACTAGTATCCTTGTTTTATTATTATAATTGTTATTTTTTTCTTTTCTGATGGTATGCTAGTCTTGGGCAAGACTTCCCCAGACCCTTGTCTCTCTTTTCTCTTACTCTGGTCTGTATTCCAGGGGCAGCTGATCCCTGCTGTCCCATTGCCCACCTCCCACCTCAGCTCAGTTAGCTAACAAATGGCACCCGCAAGAGACTGGGGTGGGTGAAGGAAGACGCATAGGTTATCCCTCCTCTTTCCCTTCCTCAGGTATCAATTATGTTGGCATTAGTGTCTTCTCTGCAGCCCCAGCTCCCATGGGCCATTGTCGTTCTAGTTTTCTCTATGTCCCAGCCCTTGGCTGTCATAACACGTCTTCCTCCCTTTGTCTTTTCAGCTTAGGGGTGGGAGCTGCTTCCCACTACTGCAAATCACCAAGGTGTCTTCACTGTCTGCATCCCCTTTGATTTCTCATCTCCCACAACACCTATGTAACCAGTACTTGGTATTAAATTCCCTCCAGTTTAAATACTCCTGGTGATTTTTGTTTTCCTGTTTGGACCAATATTGATACAGATTGCTAGACCGCCATCAGTTTAAGATAGTGTTTGGACAAAGTGTGATGTGACAATATAGAACTAATTCTCTTGTCTCTTGTATTCTTTTTCATATTAACAGACTTTATTTTTTAGAGCAATTTTACGTTTACAGAAAAATTAAGCAGAAACTACACAGAGTTCCTTATGTATCTTCTCCCCACCCTCACATACAATTTTACACACAGTCCTTTATAATTAAGATTTTTCCATTAATGTGGTACATTTGATAAGACTTATAAGCAAATAGTGATACGTTATTCTTAACTAAAGTCCATAGTTTACATCAGGGTTCACTCTTTGTATTGTACATTCTACCTGGTTTGACAAATATATAATGATATATGTCCATCATTATAGTATGATAGAGAACAGTTCATTACTTTAAAAATCCCCTGTGTTCCACCTATTTATCCCACCCTCTTTCCTCTTTCCCTTTGGCAACTCCTGATCTATTACTGTCTTCATAGTTTGTCTTTTCAAGTCTCATAAAGTTAGAACTGTACAGACTTTTCAGATTGGCTTCTTTTACTTAGTAATATGCATTAAGTTTCCTCCATGTATTTTTGTGGCTTGATAGCTAATTTATTTTTGTTGCTGAATAATCCTCCATTGTATGGATATACCACAGTTTTCCTACTCAAGGATACCTTGGTTGTTTTCAAGTTTTGGCACTTATAAATAAAGCTGCTATAAACATTTGTGTG
The DNA here is from genome assembly GCF_041296235.1 of Equus asinus. NCBI lineage: Eukaryota > Metazoa > Chordata > Mammalia > Perissodactyla > Equidae > Equus > Equus asinus. The sequence goes on from NC_091792.1 coordinate 36,432,337, forward strand.
TAGACTTTTGTGTGGACATAAATTTTCAACTCATCTGGGTAAATACTAAGGAATGTAATTGCTGGATGATATGGTTGCTGGATGATATGCACATGCTGGATGATTCTTAGCTTTGTAAGAAACTGCCAGACTGTCTTCCAAAGTTGCTGTGCCATTTTGCATTCCCACCCGCAATGAATGAGAGTTCCTGTTGCTCTACATCCTTACTAGCATTTCTTGTCAATGTTTTTGATTTCAGCCATTCTGATAGTATTTTTTCTACTATTGATGACAGCCCAATCTTTTTATTTTCTGCTGGTGAAAAGGTTAGATCAGTGGCTGTATCACGTAAGCATGTTTTGTTAGTCATCACTATTTCTTAAACACTTATCTGTTTTAAAAGATTTGTCATCCATTTGCTTCTCTTGGTTCCCATTGCCTTTTTTGATCACTGTTAATCTTGTATTTTATTTCTTAATTGGTAGTAAAACCAGAAATCAAGGATAATATCTGTGTGTATACACACATGCACACTTATGTGTGCAGTGTACACCTAAGCATGCATACGCAAAACAGGTGAATAAAAGATATTTTCGGGGGCTGGCCCGGTGGGTAGTGGTTGGGTTTGTGCACTCTGCTTCGGTGGCCCAAGGATCGCAATTTCGGATCCTGGGTGTGGATCTAGCACTGCTCATCAAGCCATGCTGTGGCAGCATCCCACATAAACTAGAGGAAGATTGGCAACAGATGTTAGCTCAGGGCCACTCTTCCTCACATACACACACATACAAAGATATTTTCTATATTTCCTACAAGCACAATCCCTAGCCATGTTTTTTTGTTGGATATGTAGACCAGTAAGCCTAAGTCATTATTTACTTTGGTGGCCTGTAACTCATGAAAGATAAACAAGATTGTGCTTTTTCACTATCATTTTAGAAAATGTTTGAGGACTTAACCTATTTTTGCAATATTTTTTGTGTCTATTTCCAATGCAGCAACCTCAGTGCAAGCGTTCACATCTCACTTGATTCACTCCAATAATCTGCTGAGTGATGTTCTTGCCTGTATGCTCCCATTCATTCACCCCATGAACAAAATGTCATGGAGAACCTATTATGTGTCAACATTGTGCTAATTGGCAGGGATACACAGACGAGTGAGGTATAGTCTCTGCCATCAACAATATTATATTTTAATGTCATATTACAATATTGTATTATATTACAAAATAAAATTATATTACAATATAATAAGGGAGAAAATTAGGTAATGATGTGATCAGAACAGAATTTGTTAAGTTAAACAATAGAGGTATCATACAATAACCATATACTTATTCATGAATAGCCCCAGATAATTAGTTTTGGGTGGGAGACTGGTTACTATGCCAGTAATTCCAGCAAAAGAAGGGTGAGGACTTTAACCAACTCATAGGCAAAATCTTTAAGATCATCTGGAAGTTTAGCTAATAAGGCACAGTGCAGACCATGGCTGTCCAAAATCGTTCAGTGGATTTGCATTTTCTATTAAACTAAAACCAAATGCCTTAGCTTGGGAATTAAGGTCATTCATGTCCTGACCTTTGCCTCCCTCTTCAAGCTTGTCTTATTTTCTTACTGCAAACAGTGTACATCCTGATCAGTCTAGGCTATTCACTGTTTCCCCCACACAGGCCCCCGGTCCTTCTCTGCTGATGCTATTCTGACTATAAAACTTCCTCCTGATCTCTACCTGTCAAAAATCTTATCTGTCTTTCTAGTACAAATAACAGTTTATTCCTGAAGATATTGGGATCTGTCAAAACACACGCAATCTCTTGATTTCCTCAGTCCTCACAATGCCATTTACTTCTCTCTGTATTTTATCAGAATGTGATTATTTGCATAATTTGCATGCTTGCCTAGTCTTCTTTAGCAGATTAGAAGTTTCTTGAGGGCTTTTCCCCACAAAGGGTCTAGCACAAGGCTGTGGTCATAGCATGATCTTAATAATATTTGTTAAATCAGTGGAAGGATGAGTTCTCCTTTTCTGTGAATAGCCAGCTAAGTCTTGAGATTTGCAGTTTGAGAAGGTACAAGTCTTAGAGAAGCATAAATCTCACTGTCCTTCCAACCAAAAGGCCCAGATTTAACTGAGCAATAAAAAACATACTCTCTGTTCTACAAAAAGAAGCAAGTCACTGTTTAGAATATTGCTTGTTCCTCTCACAGGTTTCCATTAAGTTAGCATATAACATGATATAAATATCCTGCACCCTCACCTACAATGTACCTACAGTTGTTTTCCCCTCTGGCTCTTAGGGTTCTATCCTGTGTCTAGAGATTCTTGGGACTGCGGAGATATAAGTCAGAAGAATTCCCTGTAAAGGGAAAGCACAGAGAGCTCCATCTCTGTGGGCCTCTGTGGGAAGGAAGCAGCAAACACACGGAATCACCACATGGAAATGGCAAAAACAGACCCACATGCCTGTGCGTGATCACACAACCAACAAAACTGTTCCTCATGATCTCTAAAAATCAAGCTGAGGTTGATACATGTGTTGTTATTGAGCACTCTTTATCTGCCTGGCAAAGTGCTAGGCACTTCAACATGTATTACTACTTTGAAATAAACAGGCTACCAAATTTGTTAGCAAGGAGATGGCTTGATGAGAAGATTTGGGGGTAGGTGGTTAATGTATGGCTGAGTACACAGAAGGGCCCCTTCAAAGAAGCTTATATTTGAGGCAGGAGGTAACAGGAAGACCTTGAAAGGGGAAAGCAAACTAATAAAAGCAGTGCTTGGCGAAGACTTCCATGGCAGTGTTTCCCCAGCCTAGGGGGGTTGACAGGTGAGGCAGACGTCAGCAAAGAGGACCTGTGCCTGAGATGAGCTCAGAAGTTCTCCTTTGATCCCCAGCACTATGTTCTCTGGAGCATCTTACAACCCCTGTTGTGTCTGGTTTTTTGTGTGCTCTGCCCTTCCAGTTTGGAGGTCCATTCAGCTCTGAAGGTAGACATGAAGGAGCCAGAAGCACAGATGCGGCAAGTGGCCCATGAGAGGGAATATGGTCAAGACAGTAGGTTCAGGACCCAAGGACTAGAACATACAGAGGGAAAGAGAGAAAGAGGTCAGCTTTGGAACAAGATCAAGAGTTAAACAGTGAGTCAGGCTACTGTAATATCAGCAAAACCAAGTGAGTTTTAAGAAAGGAGTACTCTTTGTATCAAGGGCAGTGTAGCCTGTTTAGAATCTAGGAAGTCTATACCTCAACCCTGATTAAAACAGGTTATTCTCTTATCTCTGCTCACCCTGTACAGCTGCCATTTTTTTGAGGATCAAATATATAATCGGCACCATGAACTTCTTTATACATATTATCTATTTAAGTCATTATAGCGGGTTTATGAAGTAGATATGAACATCATCAATTATTTATTGCAGATGAGTAAACTAAACTTAGGTTAAACAACTTGCCCAAGTTTATACAGCTAGTAGAGCTGGGGTTAAAACCTAGGTCTGTTTGTTTCCGAAGTCCGACTTTTCAGTACCAGTATTATTTTATAGCACCTGAGTTTTTGTATGTGTATCTCCCCCACCTCCAAAAAAGTTAAGTCCCTTTTTCCATTGCTTCTTTGATCTTCACCATCTTATGAGTATAGTAGGAGTGTAATACAGATTAACCGAAAGACTGAGATGAGTAGAATGAAAAAGAACAGGCATTGGAATGGATGATAGAGAAGTAACTGCTACCTTCTGAAGTCAGACTGCAAGGGAGTTACCTCTGACTTAAGCTTGGTTTAGTATTCCCTCTCCCAGCTGGTCAGTAGGTATCTCAAGATTCCCATTTCTATTTATCTGACTGGTCTAAGAATTATTGTGTAGCTACTCCGTATAACTTTTGAGTGTGACATCCTAAATCTAGGATAATTTTTGACTTACTGGTCCTTCCATTTCCTGAACATGCCATCTAACGAAGTTTTATTTGCATAGAGTTTTCTTTCTTTCTTTCTTTCTTTTTGGTGAGGAAGATTGGCCCTGAGCTCACATCTGTGCCAATCTTCCTCTATTTTTTATGTGGGATGCCACCACAGCAGGGCTTGCCAAGTGGTTCTTGCAAATTCCAGGCCACCTAAGTGGAGGGTGCAAAATTACGAAATTAACCACTATGCCACTGGGCCAGCCCCTGCATAGAGTTTTCTAAATGCTTTGTGTGCTCATCTTGGTAAAAGAAAACTCAAGGAATGTTGAGTGAAATGGAAGCATTTTGCTCACTCTGAATATAATATTTGATTTGCCCTTCCTGTCATCTGAAAAAGAGACACCTACAGACAAAAGATAAATAGAGAGCAGAAGGACTGCAGATCCTTAGATAAATATGATCTGCAAAAGGTCTGAAGAGTCAACTCCATGTACAGAAACTTCTGTGAAAATTAGACAGGGGCATTTTCTTCTAGGTAAGTGAATGTTGGAGGATATTTAAAATCAGGGTGGTGGATGGCCTTTTTATCAAAGTAAAAAAAAGGAGTGAGTACAATAGAAGTTTGCATTTGAATGAACCACTGAGATCATTGGATTCACGTTGCCTCTCACAGCTGAAGAAATTGAGATTAGCTAGCTGGCCTTAAAGTCACAAAACCAAGAAGCCTGTCCTATCCTATTCTCTGGTTACCATAGCAAATTGTACCCAACAACTCCACAGTTCCTCCTCTCAACTCCCCTGAAACAAAGTGCTGAACTTTTCAAATTTTTCTAATCTTGGGTTATAAAATTTATTTTGGCATATTAATACCAGAGTCCACTTCTTGATGCATATATAATAGAATAATTGGAAGGATAAAGAACATGGTTTTAGAGCTAGGTTGATTCACTGACTTAATAAGTTTTACCTAACGCTTGCTGTGTGCTAGGCACTGTGCTCGATGCGTTAGACCCAAGGGACTCAGTAGTGAGCAAGACATGAGCCCTAAACTCCACGAACTTCAAGGACAGTGAAGTTGGCTTCTTGTTCTGTCATTTGGGAGCTTGACCTTATGTTAGTTACTTAACCTCTTGGAGTCTCAATTTCCTCATCTGTACAATGGGATAATAATATCTCATAGAGTTGTTGTATAAAGGTATGCATGAAAATCCTTTACACAGGACTGCAGTAAATGGTAGCTATTGTTAGCAGCTTCATTTTACAGACTAGGAAACTAGGGTCCAGAAAGGCCAAGCAACGTGCTGAAGGTCACACCATTGTAGGCAATTGAATCATCCACAGGTCCTGATTTAGACGGCTGAGACTCTGAGCATGCTCAAGGACGCATCCTTCACTTACATTTTGTTGAACATCTTGTGCAATAGCTGCTTTTTTGTAGTAGTTTTTACATTGCAATCTCTCGGAATGTGGAAGCAGATGACTGAATACCAAAGATGATTTAGCAGGTGTCAAGGGCGGAAAAACCTGATATTCTTGAATCAAATTCTTCATCTTTTATAATGGAAGGAACTTCAGAGGCCATTAACTGTATCCTCCCCATTTGGTCATTCAAGTAATCTTTGTACTGGCTTTCTTAAAAGCTATCTGGTATTATTTTTAAAGAATGCCTATTAAGTATCAGATAATCATCATATCAAAGCACATTCATGGTTATAGAGCTTTTCATTTTAGGAAATCATGCACTATGGAACCTATTCAAATAGTGTGTCCCCTTCAGACTAGTACGGTGGGTTTGCTACTGTGTAAACGAAAAGAAAGCGTAGAGGTAACTAGTACCTATTCAGTAATATTCAAATGCTTTCAGAAAGATTTAAATTTAAGGGCAAATGAAATTTTAAAAAGTACTCATTTTCTGTTATCCTAAACCAAACTTCACTTTAAGAAAAATAAAATCTGTTACCTCTTTTAGGACTGAGTTCTAGTGCGCTCACTGTGGACCAAGACTAGGAAGAGTTATCCTCATCGTTACAGTTCCACCTTTCTTCTTCTTCATCCTCATCAGCCATGTCTTCCCCAGGATTTCTCCTGCCTCAGGATCACTGGGGAGCTTGCTACAAATGTAGATTCCTAGGGCTCATCCAGACCAACTGAACCTGATCTTCTGAGAGTGGTGTGAGGTGGGTTTGAGAGCATCCACAGTGTAAACAAGCTCTCCAGGTGACTTGTTCCCATAAAAAAGTTTGAGAACAACTGCAGGTGTGTCTGTTTATTGTCTCACTCTAGTCCTTGTTCTAAGTCAGTGGTTCTCAAACCTGGTTGCATGTAAAAGCCACCTGGGACGCTTTGAAAAAATATGGATGCCAGAGCCCCACCCCTAGTGAATCCTGAAATCATTGGTCTGGGATGGAGCCCAGCCATCAGTCTTTTCTCCAAGTGATTTTCATTTGAAGCCAGAGTTGAGATCTACAGTCATCCTTCTGGGATTCTCACCTGATACTCTCATGCATCCTCCCTCTGTCAATATTTTGCTCCCTTTCTATCACTTTCCAATTTGCTGCTTCCTTTACTTGCTTTGTACATGCCCAATTCCTGACAGATGGGATTCACAGACCGTTTGGCATATGAAAAGGGATACCGTAAAGCACAAAAAGCAGGAAGTCACTCAGTATTTAATGGCCGTATTGCTTGCTTGTAACATCCAGGAAGGTTGTGTTCTAGTCACCATCCTATAATTCAAATGATAGCCTTTGCACCTGGCTCTGCGATTCTGATTACAGAGGTGACACACCTTAAAAATAAAACAACAGAAAAGGAGTGATTGATCCTATTGCTGCTGATGTTTCCATTTAGTATTGTGACATGAGGGAAAGTTATGGGAGACACATTATTGGAGCATTTGTTATATCTCCTGCAACTTTTGGAGACTCAGGTTGAAGACTGGAGTTGGCCCATTTCCTTCATTCCATGACACGTGCAGATTTATTTTCTCTTTTGGATTTTAGTGATCATTGTTTCATTCATTATCTTCATTTAATAAATATTTATTGGGCAATACTCTAATAAGAGTGAATGATCTATAACCACATGCAACAATATGGATGAATCTTACTAACACTATTGAGCAAAAGAAGGCAGACACAAAAGCATATGTAGTGTATGATTTATGTAAAGTAAAAGCAAATACAAAATTAATCTATGCTGTTATAAACCAGGATTATAATAATCCATAGGGATGTACTGACTGGAAGGGGAACAATGGAGGACTTCTGGGGGGCAAGCAATGTTCTATTTCTTAATCTGGGTGCTGGGTACAGAGTATGTTTGATTTGTGAAAATTTATTGAGCTTTTAACTTATGATTTGGACATGTTTTTGTAGCTATTTTATACTCCAATAAAGTTTACAAACTATATAAAGAACAAGTATTTCTTGGGTACTGCAAGACACTGGGGATTCAGTGGTAAATAAATCAGACATGTACCTGCCATCATAGTGTTTGCAGTCAGATAGGGAATACAGGAAAGTTAGAGCAAATGGAATGTTACAAGTTTTCCTGGGGGAAAGTGACAGCTGAGAGATTTGAAGTGTGAATAAGAGTTAGCTAGTGTAAGTAGTGAGGAAAGGGAGAGTGTTCATGGTAGCAGGAACATCATGGACAAGGCTCAGAAGGATGAAAGAGCATGGTGGAATGGAGGAATGGAATAACTTGACATGATTGGACAATAGTAAAGAGCAAGTGTGGAAGATGAAACTGGATAGATAAGCAGGAGTTAAATCAAAAAGACCTTTATAAGACATTTCAGGAGTTGGACTAGATATTATACTAAGGTCACTGTAAAAAAACTGAAGGTGACATAGCAATGTGTAGTTATGATCAGACGTAGTTTTAGAAAAATTATTCTCACTGCAAAGCAAGTCTTCAGATTGAGATGCCTGTAATCCAGGCAAGAAATAATGGAGGTCGAGCTATGATGGTGGCAGTGGCATGGAGAGAAGAGTATAGAGAGGCATTTAGGCACTAGACTTACCAAGATCTGGTGATAGATTGGAAGTGAGGAAGAAGGAGGGGTCTAGGTTGAGCAGCTAGATGGATGGCAGACACTGACAGGAAGATGGTGAGTACAGAGCTGGACACAGAGAGAATGAGACTATCTTAATTCCAGCTGAGAACTCTCTTATGAAGGTGTGTTTCCTGCTCTGTCTTCAGTCCTCCCTAAGAGCTATTTCAAAACAAGCGCATTAATGGTGAAATAAAATAAGCTATTAGGTTATTCGTTGGGCAACTTGCGGCAAGCCTCTTAAACACTAGGTTTCTCAGCTTCTTTTCCTGTAAAATGTTGACAATTAACAAGCCCCACCTATCCATAGGGAAGTAGAGAAGATAAAATGGAATCCCAGTTATAATCAATGCTATCTAAATGCAAGGAGATCTTCTTCTTCTTCTTATTTCATCATATTTAGTCTTTGGAGAGCTTTTCCCAGTAGTTTACTTTTACGGATGTTAGATGATAAAAGATGTCTATGTTCTCTCTAACTTCATGTTCATATGAAAGGCATTTCTGATATCTGTGGAGAAAGGACTGGAATCAGATCCTGCTTCATTCTTACCTTTGAGATGGGATCCTTCTGTCCCTATCTTTGCCGTTTTGGTTCATCCTCTGCTCCCAAGAAGTTGCTCCTGAAGTTGATGCTTTTCCTGGAGCTGCTCTTGGCATGTTTTAGTTATGTAACTGGCACCACCATCTCACAGGTTGTATATGCAGCCTTGGCCTGTGACCAGGAAATGACTCAGGAACATCGACCTTCTAGATTGAAAGACAAAAAACTGCCCACAGATTGTCTCTGTCCTGCTCACGAATGAAGAAAATCATAGATGTCACTTTAGGATTACTCCCAAATTTTATTAGTTGTAATGTCTAAGAAGATCAACGAAAATCCTTCTTTAATCACGTGTATTTGAAAATTGCTCCAGCATGAAAGGTCAGGTTTATGTCTAATCATGTTGTATTCACAATTTAAACTATAAAATCACAAAGTTAGAGATTACGTAGGCTGACTAAAGTTTCTAAGTTATGTTCAGTGGGTGGTATTTTGGGGGGAGAATGTGACTCAACTATGTAACCTCTCTGGATTCTGAAATAATTTTGTAATCATTATATACCACGATGAACGTTCATTGTTTTTAACATTAGGCAAAATATGGGTAACTATTTCACATAAATATTAGTCACTAGAATCAATTCATATAGTTCTGTCCAAGATACAATGAATAACTCGGTAGCTGTTGAATATATAGTATTACATGGTATAAGAAAAGGGTCAATTTGACTAAAGAATTTGGTACGTATTGATTTACTTTCAGTATCTCTGTGTATCCAGGTGCCTTCCAAAGTGTTGAATTTGTGGGATGGCCTTTAAGCCCAGGGATTCCATATAAAGTTTAGAAATTTTCTTTCTCATGTCTCTCCTCCAGTGCACTAATTCTTTCCTTACCTGTGCCCAGACTTCTGTAATCCATCCGCTAAGATTTTTATTGCACTCATCATACTTTCAATTCTTGTATTTATGTTTAGTTGCTTTTTAAATATGCTTGTCATGTCTTTGCTTTATAAATTATGTAGTTTTCTTTGTTTCTTTTAACATTTAAAACAATCTTAGATTGTTTTTACCTGTAACTCTTAGGTTCTGAATTATGCTTCTTGTTGCATCAGCAGATTCTTTTCTGTGTTCCTTCCCTTCTGTTTGTAATTTTTTTGTGTGTGTGAGGAAGATTAGCCCTGAGCTAACATCTGTTCCCAATCTTCCTCTTTTTGCTTGAGGAACATTGTCCTGAGCTAACATCTGTGCCCATCTTCCTCTATTTTGTTGTGGGATGCCACCACAGCCTGGCTTGATGAGTGGTGTGTAGGTTCGTGCCTGGGATCTGAACCCACGAACCCCAGGCTGCCGAAGTGGAGAACGCTAACTTAACCACTACACCACCAGGCCAGCCCCTTCTATTTGTAATTTTTGACTGTGACCTCCTCTTCCATACAAACTTTACCACATGCCCTAGCTGAGGAACTAAATATTCAGTGGGATCCAGTTTCCCCAAGACGGACTCTTTCTTGTACCTTTCTATCTTCAGATCTACCTTCTCCTCTAATTCCAGAAGTGCCTGCTGCCACTGATTTCTGAACCACTGTGCCATAGTGCTATACACGTCTACTTCCATTTCATCCGTGTAGCTGCGGGTAAGAAAAAGTCACATCTGAAAGCTTCAATTAAGAATATTTTAAAACACTCTTATAAAGAGCATTAAATATACCATTGTGTGATTGATTGCTTTACTGTTTGTACATTAATTAAGCAAACATGTATTGACTGCATACCATGTTCCAGGCCCCTTCTGATCATTGGAGACACAACACTGAGCAGAGCTTATCAGGTTGAGGAGATTGACAAGTGAGCAATTATTATATGATCTGATAAACACTATTATGGAATTATGACAAAGTGTTCTGGGAGAACAGGTGATAATAATTATAGCTGTGGTTTATGGATGCTTACTTTGTGCCAGGCACTGTGCTGAAGATTTAATTTTAGTAACAACCCTGAGAGGCAGCTGACAGTGATAGATACATGTTAATACTCTCATTTTACAGACGGAAAAACAGGGTTCATCCTGTGAACAGGAGTTATACCCCTAGTAAGTGGGAGAACTGGTTTTTTTTAAGCATATCTCTCCTGACTCTAAAGCACTCCTTGTGAGGAGGCCCCGGAGAACTTCACAGCAGAGATGGCTCCTGAGCTGAGTCTAGGATGAGTAGACATTAGCCAGTCAGAGATGTTCTTGGAAGAGAGAGGAAGTCACAAAAGTGTGTGAAGGATCTGGGAATGGGGAGCATGTTGCTGCCGTGGAGACGTAGGGAACGTGGAGGCAGGATGGGTAAGGGGTGGAAGATGAGTCTGGAAAGGTAGAATGGGGACCAAGTTCTGAAGACCTCACAGCCACCATCATCTCTGGTATGGGCCAGCTCCAGCACATCCGTGGGACTGGAGAACAGTAAAGGAGTTGGGGGTAGGATTGAGATTAGGGGTCAAGCCTAGTATTGATGTATATTTAAATAAGGAAAATATAAAGGTAGGGTATTGGCATCGCGTGTGAATTCTCTGCTCCTGTTTGCCTCATGTATAAGAGTACACGGAGCTCCCGCCAAACCATCGTGATGAGGTGTTTACCCTGTAAACACCTATTGCCTCACTGCACTGTTCTTCCCTCACTGCAGAGCATATGTTTCCATTTATTACTGGACTCCACCTGAAGGTTCCAACCAGCAACTTTTTTTTAATGATTTGCTGTCCTTGAACTTTTCAAGGAAGAAAAAATTCCCCCAACACTGTGTTCTGGAGAGGATATGCTCTATTTAATGACTTCAGACAACCAAGCTAAAAACACAATAATAATAATTTGTGATAATATTTAGAGTAGTGCCAGGGATCTATGGTGTTTCGCCCTTCGGTTTGTATGTATACATTTGGTTATCACACAGGTAGAAGCATCTCCCTATAATGGACATCACTCAGGCAATGTGCTGCATTTTGGGGCTTTGTCAATGCAACAGTGACGGTTTTTCCAATCTGCATGACAAATAATGTTTGAGGCATTTTTTTCGGTGTTCACAAAGAGATTTCTCTACATTACCAGTGTATATTTTAGAGAAAGTGAAGATATAAAGAGTTGTCATTTGTTGATATAGATATTTCCCTCTCAAGTATGTGTACATGGTGATTAAATCCCAATTAAAGTGTCTTCTAACCATCACAGGTGTAGTTGAACTTCTGTCAGTGGCTCTTTTCATTTCAGTGCCGGATAATCACTAAATTCTTGTATTTATTTCCATTTTGCCAATTAGCTTAAGTTGTTAGTGCAAATTTATATGTCCTGGTTCTTCTAAGTCCTTGCCAATTACTTTGGAACATTGAACACTTAACTGTGCTTGCTCTGGGGTACTAGCAATGAAATGGTAATTAACTAAGATAGTTGCCTCTTTTCCCTAAAAGCTAGGAAACAGTATTATACTCCGATAAACAGGCTTAAAGCAACATGATGATAACTCTTTTGATAACAAGTTTTTAATCATAGTTTACATGTAATTTTTTTATATTAGTTAAACACTACAGGAATGAAAACAAACCAAATTATGGTTTGTCAGATATAATAAAATGCTAACAGATCAAATCCAGCTTGGCTCAACGATGCTCTGCAATTTATATGATGTTTTAAATGAATCATAAAATGTTAATCAAGCAGAAATCTTGACCAAATCCAAGTAATCTAATTCAGTTCTGCTATAGATATGAAGCAAATGGAATTTTCTTTTCTAATTACATTTTTTTATCCTTTAAAAATTCATTTATGGTTATTGAAGAACAGACTTAGAAATAATTTTTAAAATACTTTAAAATTAATGTCTTCCATTACCCTCAACATTTTGGTCATATTCCTATGGAGAAAAGTGAAATGGAGATAAATTCTCCCAAAGCTTGTCTCAGTAGTTGAATTTCAGACAAATTTAGGAAGAATCCATAAATTAGCAACATTTGCTGAGTCTCCGCTAAGGCATCTAGATAAGGATGCTAAGGAACTGAAAAGATACTAAGGAATATATGTGTGTGTACATATATATTTAGTGTACATATGTACATAGTATGTATATATATGATGTGTTTATATATGTGTGTTTGTGTGTGTATATATACTTTCCAACCTATTGTGATTTTAGAAACTGCTTAATATGGATCTAGTACTTTAGAAGCATAAAATCCAGAGATGATATGAAAGGATTTTTTGTATTGTGTGATCTTCAGATACTTGGTTTGGGGCTAAGACTGAGATAGAGATGAGGGAGATCTGAGTTGGGAAGTTCTGAAAGTGACACAGAGGGAGATATCCTTGAGCTACACTGTAGTGTATTCAGTGGGAGAAGCATTCATGTACTCCTTCACTTCTTAAAAGTTTTTAACTCAGTTTACTGGCAGATCATTTTTTTTTGTCAATATATAGTCAATTTTGTTATGTAAATTAAAAACATTTAGTTCTAAAAAGATTATATAGCCATTTTTTTCTAGATATTATCTGGGTTTCATAAAATCAGAAATTCTTATGAGGTACTTTAATCAACCTGCTCCTGACTTCAATGCCATTTGTTTCTGCAGCAGGAGGGAATGTCCACTGCTGACATTCCTTAGCTATAGCACTCTTTCTTTCAGAATCTGGGTCTCTGGCAGTGGGAATTTGTGCAAGCCGGGAAGGAAAAGTAGCTTGTGTTAGATATCCACATCCCCCAAGGATGTTCATTTCTTCCCTTTGTGAAACCTCTCCATGTGGTTTATAGTTTACTTCTCTCTCCTTTAGGACCCAAGTGTCTGTTTGCTATGAAGTTTATTACATTTATGGAAGTAAAACCTGGTAGAACTATTCTTATGTGGACATGTCAAGACTAGACAGAAAGATTTTAACTTCATTCTTATCAAAACTTAAGATATTTATAGATGCTTTTCATTAGAAGGCTAATGGTTCATTAGGACATCTATATCTTTCTTTTTCTTTAGAAGTTCCTAATTTTCCCATCAACCTCTGAATGAGTGTGACAAAAATCATTCTGTTGCTCCATCTTAATATAACGTAAAATGAAATGTATTATGAGATGTTCATTTCTAATAGACGTCTCAATCTCGGCATGTCTGAAACTTAACTCCTCATCTCCAAACTTCAACCATATGCCCCATGACCCTCCCCTCTTGAAACCTGCTCTTCCCTCCACCTTCTTAATATCATTTGATGGCAACACCATTCTTCCAGTTACTTAGTTCAAAAACCTTGGTCCAATCCCCACCCCACTTCAAATCACCCCATCCTGGTCTACCCTATCTCTCTTACCTTGTTCTATTTTTTCTTTTTTCACAGCACTTATCATCTCTGGCACACTATATGATTTACTTGTTTATAGTATGTATCGTCTATTGTCTGTCTCTCCATCTTAGAACGTGAGCTTCTCAAAGGCATGAGGAAAAGGATCTTTAACCTCAGGAGCTAAAACATTGTCTCCATAGAGGATACCCATAAAATGTTTGTGAATAAATGATGAAATAAGCTATGAACAAATTCCATAAGAGATTCTTGAGCTAGCTATTTTTATTGCCTAGAAGTAGCTAAAAGTACCCAATATGAAGGAATTCCTTTCTGACTATCCAATTTAGAATAGTTCCAGAATTTCTTTGATTTGGCTTTCAAAGTAAGAGTGTGCTGGGTTGGGTTGGTTTCTGGAGACATCCTGCAAGTGAAATGAATTATGAGGACTAGAAGAATGATCTCTAATCTTATTGATGCATTATCTTTGATAGAATTTTTTATATGTAACATTTTGAGAACTGGTGGGTATAGGGAAAAACATTCCCTATGTTCTTGAAAAAAAATCCAGTTTATATTTTGTGGCTGCTCTTATAATTCAGTATGATTACTTAATTCAAAGAACTCAGCTTCCATCCTGAAAACATTCAGTAAATATGGATGATTAAATTCGTTCTGCTTAAATTCCCCCAACCTAGCTATAGGAGCTACAGTTAGATAGTTTTGTACCTATTTCTGCCCCCAAGCAAGAAAATAATTCAATTAGTTTTCTCTCAAAAATTTCTTAAGACATGGGAAAAAATAAAAAGAAGAAAGAACTCACAAGATATTTCATTTTCTTTTCAGATAATTAAGACAAAAAGCTATTATTTGTAAGGTACGTTGTATAGATAATTTGTAAGATGTAAAAGTTGAATTTTTATAGTTAAAAGTATTATTAATATTTTGTTTTTTCCAGAAGGACTGGCTTTTATTTCAAGTTCTTGATTAAAATATCTGAATCTCAGATACATGTTTTTGAGTAATACAAATTAATATATTTGTACTTTATAGCAGTATTTCAACTTATATGATGATCTGCTTCAAACTGACATAATAGAAATGGTCAGGGCTTTTGAAACAAAGAGACATGGGTAAAATAATTTAACAATTTATAACTCATAGTTCTTTAATCCGATGCAAACCATCTGGAAATTCATATCACTTCAGAATTGGAAGGAAGTTGGAAATCTCCAAAAACCTCATTTAATATTTGATGGAACTTTGACTAAGAGATATCAAGTGATTTTCCCAAAGGTTCCACATCATACAGCTAGTTAATGGCAGAACCAGCCCTGGAGCCTTGGAGTGATGACTGCCAGGGCAGAACCTCTTCCCGATATACTGTGTAGTTTGCCTTATATACCTCTTTCCTTCTTAATTTCAGTTTAATTTTATTATTGCTTATTATCATTGGAATATAAATTCTGTCATGTTTAAGAGCAAAACGTAACCAAAAAGTCGGGCTACTATAGAGTGGCATAAATTCTGCCCTGGGGCACAGACTTGCACGTTTGGCTGCCAAACAACAATTTTATGTATGTAACACATAATATATGACTTTTTGCATCTCCTAAATTTTCTATCATGGGCACATGCTATTTTACAAAAAAGCAATTTTAGAAAAAAATTATTAAAATAAAAATATTCATCATATATAACATCTAAATATAACAAATGTGATAAATATAAAATATAAAGCAGCATCTACATTTATTTTTCTCTTTAAAGAATAAATTCTATCATGTTTAAAATGTTATTTGTTACTTTTGATGTTTAGAAAAATGCATACTATAATAAGCTTTTTGAATATTTGTTCTTTCTTTTTCTGATTCCTTTTGTAAAAAGAGTCCTTGTCTAAATATATCTGCTTGCTCTTCATATATTCAAAACCAAACCTTTCAAGAATTGTATATGTAACATTGTATATGTAACAGTTTAGTGCATTTTTTTTCCATTTGTGGGATTTCTTTTCTTTTTTTTTTTGAGGAAGGTTAGTTCTCAGCTAACATCCATTGCCAATCCTCCTCTTTTTGCTGAGGAAGACTGGCCCTGATCCAACATCTGTGCCCTTCTTCCTTTACTTTATATGCGGGACACCTGGCACAGCATAGCTTGATAAGCTGTGTGTAGGTCCATGCCTGGGATCCGAACTGGCAAACCACGAGCCACCAAAGCAGAGCATGCGAATCTAACCACTACGCCACGGGGCTGGCCCAGTGGGATTATTTTTTTCCAGTTAAATTTCTCTTTTCATCTATGGTAAATTACCCAGTCAGGCTCCGCCTTTCTTGATAGTGACTGCACAATCAAAGGATAGAAGTTTAATCTATATTAGGTCCTCTGGTTGTTTTCATTTTAACTTTCCAGAAGCCGAATTTTGAGCTAAATTAGCTGGCTACCTTGGAAGTCGACCTTCTACTTTAACTTGGCAAGGAGAGCATTCTTATTATGGAGAAATAATTCCTACCAGGAAGCAAGAACTATCCAAGAACTATCATATTTCAAATACTATTAGTAGAAGCATTTAGTGGTGCTGATTGATTTGGATTAATCTGGAAAACAGAAATTTGTAAATTATTATGGGAAATAGAGTCTACAGGTTGGCTGGAGGAAGGAAAAAAGACCAAAGGAGGAAGGAAGCAATATTCTAGATAAGACAGAGTGTGGGATATCCTGGAGGAACAGTGGAGAGAGAGAGAAAGGCACTAAGCTGCTAAAGTATCCTATGCCTCTTGGAACGAGTGTGATTTGGGGGTAAAAGAGCCTTGGATGGAGAACAAGTGCAGTTAAAGCCCCTCAACTGAGGAGCACATGGTTGATGAGTCCAGCAGTAATGGAGAGGAGAGATAGCAGTTTATTCAGAATCAAGTTGAACCTGGTTCAGAACTTGGCAGGTCCTAACTACAGAACATACCTTAAAGAGGGAATTTCTTGCATTCAGAATGGGTCTTGAGGGCGGGGGCAAGACATGATGTGGAGTATAAGGAAATCTGGGAAACTGTTCAGCCTGAACAGAGAAGCAAACGTAGACTAAGATCTCATAGGTAAGCCCAGCATGGATATAACCCCACAGGTTGTGGCAGATATAAACTGGGTTTTATATGGTAGGTCACCTTGGACTTCTTGTGTCTAGACATAGTTTATCTAGTTAGTATTAAAAATGTTCATTATGGTATATTACTTGTTAATATCCAGCCTATTGTCAGTCCTTCCTGCTCTGGTCCTATTTCCCTCACTAGATTCTTCTACTTTCTTGAGAGGAAGGGCTGTGGGCTATCCATGGTTCTATGTTCCGACTACCCCGTAATAACTGCACCCCCACCCCCATCCACACTCTGGCATTCCTAAACTCCCTACCCTGCCCTATTTTTATCCTCTTGGGTTTATCATGATCTAATGTTCTATATAAGTCAGGTATATATTATGTTTATAATTTATTGTCTGTCTCCTCCTCCCAGAATGTAAGCCCCACGAGGGCAGAGATTGTTGTCTCTTCTCTTTGTTTTGTTTTCCAAATACCTAGAAAAGTGCCTGGGGATTAAGAAGTATTGAGTAACTAAGAGTTGTTTAAATTGTGTCCCCATTTAAATATCTTGGTTGGTGGCGTATGTCTTATGGTTATGTCATTCTCTTTCCCTTCCAAGTAGAGCCACAAAGCCAGATATTTAAATTAGCACAGTCCCTTGTTTTTCTATGAGTTGGGTGCAAGCACAATAGGCATTGGCCTGAAAGGAGAGAAAGAACATAAATTAAGATGAGACTCATCTGACTTGGTTCTAGTTATGTTCTATCACTAATTTACTCTGCAACATTGAACAAATCTTTCTTAATTTCATTGTCTATAGCATTTGTCTCACAGCTTTTCAAGGTAACCCTATGCAAGACATATTAAAATAGTTTTAAGAGTTTAAGACACTATACTTTTGTAAACACATTCTTATTATTGAAGCTTTTATTTTTTAAAATATTTTCCCTAAGATACCATAACTCTCTGTGCAGAATAAAATTTTAAGGCAAATTATATAATTCTTCTTGGGTGATATTATTTGCTTAATATCCATATGAAATATTTCCTGGTTTAGAATATCAATCATTTTTATAAAGTACAATTTTTTTTTGTATCTTCTTCATGTGGATGTGAACATAAGTCACTCTGTTGGCAATCAGAAAATGAAGATTGGCTATTTGTAATCACCGCTTTTGGCTGAGAAAATACTGGAGTTGAAGTGAGGAGCCAAGTGGACGTTGGACAAAGGGTTTGTGAGAAAGGCTTAGGCAGATAGTGAGCACTGACGAAGAATGAGTTTGTCAGGAACTACCCCATCAGGTGCATGAGCCATAAAATGAGGCCGTGAGGAACACAGTGTTCCTGATGACAGTAGTAAATCCATTTCAAATATAGTGAACTGTTTGCTTAAACTTTCCCATGTTCTGTCAGACCTTTGGCACTGAAAATCAACTCAATATAGAAATTAGCTTGCCCAGAGGCTTCAGGGCAGAAAGACTCAAAGTACAGACTGTTGCATCAAAATTGTGTTTGGTAACACAAAGCTCTCATGAAATATTTGGTATGTTGCTTTTTAGAACTTTCTAGTTTGAACAGAATTTCCCCGTCTTGTATTACTATTTTAGCATAACATTTGGAACAAGGTACTTACCTGATGAAATACAAATATATTCAGTTCTCTAACAAATCTATGCCCTTTTAATTTTAGTTTTTTATTAAAATTATACAAAGAAAATTGTTTGGCATCCCAAGGAAGCATTAATTGTACTTATTCTCATGGATATTTCATGTTTTATTTTTATTTTTATGTGGACTCTTTTCTTCTTTCCTGTTTCCAGTGAGGATTGTTTCAAATAAAGCTGTCTGATGTAGAAAGACATGGTTGCTAGGGAGCCAGAGTCACGATGGCTGATGTTACTAGGGAGAATACAGAGGTGAGTCCCTGATTACAGAAGAGAACCATTTTTCATTCTCCTTCAAACTGAGTCTTCTTTATATATAGATGACAAGTTCACTAACTCGGTAAGAATAAGACTTCAGAAAGAAATATGAAATTTTAATATGTTTTCTCAGAGTGATGTAAATCTAAAGATATTTCTTCAGGATGAATGGATGGGGTTTATGCCCACCTATATCTTAATCTACAGTGAAAATACTTTTGGAAATTCCCACATGGTGCAAATTTGGTTTGTAAAACTAGGCAAGCTCTCTAAGGGCTTGGTCTTGTCATCTGGGTGGGATGAGGAATCTCTGTCTAATATCTCTTCTGTCTTCACATTTGGTTAAGCAGAGGTCAATAAACGTTTACTGAGATCTACTATGTGCTGGGCATTTTACTAGAGACTTTCCACATTTTCTCATTTAATCCATAATCCTGATGCAAGGTATTGTCATTTCAATAAACAGTAGGAACTATTCTAGTCAGTGAAGAAGGGGGAATTTGAATCCTGTTCAGTGTCCCTAAGTTTTTTCTGTTAAAACATCTCCTGCTAATGAATAAAATAAATACATACACATATCGATTTCACATAAACCGTATGACTAGTACTTTTTCTGTTAGTTTACTAATACTTTTGAAAAATACATCAATGGTAAAGTTTAATGAAATACATTCAGGAGATTATTCTGGCTTTTGAAAACAGAATGTGCTAAATATTGCTTGGTTTTACCATTAGATGGTTTAATTGGTGCTTCATTGTTTGGGCTCCCAGTAGGATATTGTTAATGCCCACACAATTTAACTCAATTAAAAAAAACTTACTGAGTAGATACCCTGTATACAATATTATGCTGGGATGGGTAAGACTGTCATTATGAAGCTTCTTATATCTGTCAGGCAGATTATAAAAGGAAAGCATTTTGAGTAGAAATCTCAAATGCATGTTCAATATTTGAAATTGGCAAATAGTCCATTCTATCAATATGTTGCTCTTCAACTTTAGAGAACTTCAATCTCCACTACCCTAGAACTCTTTAGTAGAGTCACAAGGCCAAAACCAAAGAGTATCTGCAACTTCCTTTGAGATTATGGAATGTTCACTGTCACTAGTATTCACTGACAGAATCTGAACAAGGGCTTATGGAATCAACCCATCCCCTTTACCAAAACGTTGTGAATGTTTGGGTTCACATGTGAAGAAGGCATGAGCCATGCAGAAGAACGGATTGACACCCTGTTAGCCTGAGAAGCCACATCTTGTAGTCCAGAATATCTTTTAGAAAGCAAAAATGGATTAAAAAAAGGGAAAGAAATGTCCTTGGAGAGCTGGCTGTATGACCTGAGTGAGATTTATTGAGGCAATTATTGTGTCTGGGTTTTCAAAGGTGCTGGAAAATTTTATGATCACCACTAGGCACTTGTAGCCTGGTCAGTAGAGATATAAGGGAAAGGTTATCTAATGCTTCTGAATAGGGACTTATTGTCCACGGGAATTAGGATTGAGAGTCTTTTCCATGTAGTGCTTTTTCCTATGCTATATTATTTTTTAATAAGTTAAAAAAGAGGAAAGTTAGATCTCTTCCTCTGAAATACCTGTTTGTTGATTACTATTAGGGGCAGGACATTTGATTAGGTGGACTAGCTCAAGTAGAACAAATGCCACCCTACTTTAATAGAGGTTGCTTGGAAACACAGTGTTTGGGGGTTACTCCCTTAATGGTTATCTACGAATTTAACACTGCCCATCTCTTATCTCATAGAGGGCGTGGGTGAACCTTTAAATGACTCCAGTTTTAGAGATTGTGACACTGTGCATTAGACATCAGCCTTTGCTGCAGACCTGAGCCTTGAACACAGAGCAAGATAAGAGATTTATGTGAAAGACAAGACCTGTGTCTCAAAGCCCTGGGTGCTCATAAGACATGACAATCAAATAGAACTGTATGAGTTTTCAACATAGGAAGAGAGAGGACGTATTCTTCTTCACCCTTTGTGATTTTATCTATAAACCAACTTTCCAGGAAAAAGCTTATAAAGAGTTGCAGTAAGATGCGATATCTGTGCAAGCTGTTAAGGGAAATAGCAATACCAAAATCACCTATAAGACTGAATTGTTGGTAAATAAGCCAGTTTGTTTTGAGGGGTTTGATTGATCCAGTAAATCAAAACAGCCAAAGTACTTGTATAAATGTTGATATATGTATACGTACAATTCACAACTCATCCAGAAATTGGTAGGAAGCCTTGGACATGGTTTCATACGGGTCACTCTTTAGTACAGAAAAGGATACATTCAATTCATTCCCAAGATATCTACTGAGTCCTTATTTTTTGTCACGCGTTGCAGATGTGGCCACGGATTAGATATGGGGAAAAACAATCCTACTATTAAAAAAAGAGAATATTTACTAAAAACAACATTGCTACTGAGAGAGATTACACAAAACAAAATAGGATTATTGAAACTTGGTCACTATGTTAGCCATCATCACCTATTCTAGAGACCTGCATGTTTTTAGGTTACAATTGCAAGAAATTAAAGAACTGTTTCATGAACATTTAAAATCTTTGTTCTTCAGACATGTACAAATGATTGCTGTTACATTTTTTCTTTTCTTTTTTTCTCTTTCAGCAGGCAGTGGCTACAGTTGATTCAGCACTACGTTACCAGAATAAGTAAAGGTCTATTTGCCTTGCATGATATTAAATTAAATCTGTCTGAGAGATAAACAACTTAAATTTTAATGCTTCACATTCAAGAGTGCATCTGGACTAATATTTAAGTAACACAATACATCTATCTTTCAGACTATGATTCAATGTTTTGGTCTTCTTTGCTTTTAGGCTTTTGTTGAAAGCTCTAAATTTATTTAATCCTTCTCTTTCCAGAAAGGTGAGAGTATTGCTCCAAACCTTGCTCAACTAAAAATACTGCACAAATCCTACTTCAGATTTATCTACTGAGTTATTTATTTTACCAGTTTAGATCAAGGCTTAGTCATAAAGGCAAATAATATAAAACAATATTACCTATAATATTGTTTTAGTATATTTGATAGAAGTCTAGAATGACCAAATCATCAAGATGTGCCTGTAAGGAAATGTGTTTCATGTCTTTCCCGACCAATTTGAATTACTCCATTCTTCAACTCACTGAGGATGAAGCAATTCTTCCAGGACTTCTGTATGAATATAGATATTTCTTTTCACTTTTCATATATCTGTTGAACCAGTGGAATATAAATACATTTTCCATTCCAAATTGCTTTTTCCTCCTTTATGTTGGTATATATTGTTGCTGAACTACGTCCCTCTTTGTGGAGAGTTTGTAATATATAATATTTATAAGCTCCCTATCTTCTCTCTCTATAGACACCCACACACACAGCCACACACACACTTACTTTGCCTCATGAGATAAGATAGTGTAAGAAAAAAATATTGGGGACCCTAATACTATTCTTTCCATTAACTTGGAAAAGTTTCTAACCCTCAAAGAACTTCAGTTTCTTTATTTGCAAAATGGAGTCAATTATATCTACCTTTTTTAGGTTTTATGAAGATTAAATTAATCTGCAAAACAAATAGTCCTGATAAACTGTGGGCAATAAAAACTGTCAGCCCTGTTTCTCTTGTTAATTATTGAGTTTTTAGCAGGGCAAAGCAGGCCATTCTTTACTTTTTTCTACTAAGCTCCAAGAGAAATGGTAAGACCATATTTTACTTTCACAATATATAAGGTTGTCAATCAGAAGAAATAGGATTTAGTACTAGGAGATAATCATGGTATTATTTCATGTGTTTTCTTAGAAGTAACTGAAATATACTCCTTTGAAATTTTATTAGCCATAGAAACTGTCCTATAGTTCATCAAATTATTTCAATGAATGGAGTTGGTTTGAAATTTTGTGTGTTTTGGAAAAGCTTGTGTACAGCCCAAATATGTTTTCCACCATGCAAATATTCAGTTCAAAGTTATGCCAGAAGGACTTCTGATGAGTTTTAATACAACACAACTCCAAGATGTAGCAGTTCACATCTAATCTTTGAAAAATTCTGTGAGTCTTAGACATTTGTGGTAGTCTCCAATGATGGCCAATACTGGTTCCTTCCTTCTCTGCACACATATGCTGCTCCTCATGTCAAAAGATGGAAATTTCCATCTTCTTGAGACTGGGCTGGCCTTAGTGAATAGTGTGACCAATAAAATGGGGCAGGAGTGATGCTCGATAGCCTCTGAGCATAGATTATAAGAAGTTTCATATCTTTGTTGATCGTTTGGGATGTTTCCTCTCAGAATCAATCTGCCTTACTGTAAAAAGTCCAAGACACACGTAGAAGCCATGTGTAGGAGCTCCAGTTGACAGCCCCAGCTGAATCCTAGTTGGTAGCCATTGTCAATGGCCAGCCATGAGAATGAGCCATCTTGGGTCTCCAGCTGCAAATGTCCAGCCTTGGAGTCAAGGCTTCAACTGACTCTAGCTCTAGTGGCCACTGGACTGCAACCACATAAGAAACCCCATGTTAAAATCAGTCAACCTACAGAACCATAAGAGAAAAAGGTATAATGTTTTACACCGCCAAGTTCTGGGTAGTTTGTTATGTAACAAAAATATAGACAACTGGAACAGCATTATGAGCAAATAACATGGTGACTCCAAAAAACATGTTCACATAAAGATGTGCTATCAATTAAATTAAAGCTCAAAATATTAAGCAATGTGCACCCTTAATAGGCCCAAATCCTGTTTTTGATTTCAATGTGATCAGGTTTCAAAAAATATAGCGAGTGGATGGTGTTAGATTTGAGGGGGAGAATTGAAATATAGCATTTTGGAACTCTGAGCTTCATGTGCATCCATCCATTCATTTAAATATTGATTATGTACATATGCAAAGCAATGTGCCAGGTGCTATGGGGGATAAAGGGATGAGTCAGAAAGTTGTCCCCATATTAGCATTTTGCAAGACCCTCCCTTTTCTCTCTGAAGACAATACAACACAGTGTTCAAGTTTCCTGCTGGGTTTTCATTTGGTGTTCTTTTCAGTTTTCTTTCTTCCATTTTTTGGCCACTTTTTCAGATTGTTGGTTTCTTTAAGTGTTTGGAAAGTGTAAAAAGAAAAAAACCCTTAATTTGAAGGAAAAATACTTACATATATAATGACATAGTAATCTTTAAAAAAAAACCAAACCCCAACCTACTAGTACTAGTAAGCCACCTGGAATTTTGGTGAGGATTTTTATTTGTATTTGTTTAGCCCAGATTTTGTTTTTGACCCTATAATGTTGCCGTTCTTTCAGTGAGATTTATGTTCATGACTTGGTATAAATGACAGAACACATAATAGAATTCTTATGTATGCTTTAAATGTGACAAACCAACTATTAATTACTTTCAGGTATTGTAACTTTGTTAAGAACGTGGGCTTTGAAAACAGAAAAACTAGAGTCTATTTCTCATGCTGACAATACTAACTTTTTACTTTAGGTAATTTTGAAAACACTCTAAAGCTGAGTTTCTTATCTTTAAAGTGAGTATGAAAATGGTACTGATCCAAAGGCTATTGTGAGTATTGGCTGCAATTATGCATGTAAAGTACTTGCAAGGGCTCTGGTGCATAGACAAAAACATTTTTCTGAGATCATGGTCATGGGGTCTTACATTGTCTAACATACAAAAAAATGGGGATGCTGAGAGTTCAGTGCAATTTTATTTAGGTTCCACAGTTAATGGGGCAATTTAAAAATTATCTAGACCTATTTAGTTTTTTTTTTTTAAAGATTTTATTTTTCTCCTTTTTTTCCCCAAAGCTCCCCAGTACATAGTTGTATATTCTTTGTTGTGGGTCCTTCTAGTTGTGGCATGTGGGACGCCGCCTCAGCGTGGCCTGATGAGCAGTGCCATGTCCGTGCCCAGGATTCGAACCAACAAAACACTGGGCCACCTGCAGCAGAGCACGCGAACTTAACCACTCGGCCACGGGGGCAGCCCCTAGACCTATTTACTTTTTACAAGTGGTTTTAAAATTTAAAACAACCATTTTAAAAAGCAACACAAGCTTTCTTTAAATGAAATCCCATGTAGATGGACCATTCCTCTGGTTGAAATGGGGAGTGGAGATCAGTCTCACTTTCTGCAGTGGTTCTCTTATGACAAAGTCCCAATGGCTTAGCAAAGTCTAGTTTAACAACTACTGCACTGGGCTGTCATTTCCATTTGTAGCTCTACTCTTTCTAGTCCTCTTCTGCCATGTGTTGTAAGGACTTGAAACTATGTATTATTGTCAATGTCCTATGTCATTTCTTGCCTCCCTCCTGGAGTTCCTGCTCCTCGCTCTGCCTACATGGTCCTCACTTGTGCTTTTGCTTTTCAGAGATCAGCTCCATTGCTCCAGCTTGGAGATGAAAGCATATGAGGAGAACGTGTTTTAAGGAATAAAAACTTAAAATGCATTAATTATCACAAACATTTTATCCTAATTACAAAACTAAATCAAAGACATTTCACCTTAATTGCTCAAGCCTACTGACCTACATTTTCATTCCATAGTTCTAAGTTTTATAATTTGGGATTTCTCCAAATACATTCTAGGTAAGTTGGTGAAGGCACGTCTAGCTGGTGAACACAGATGTTATTTCATTAACATATTTAGCCAAATTGTGTTGAATCCTTACATACATTTGCTCAAACCAGGGAGTTCCTTTCCTTGAGTTCCTTTTCTCAAAGACTTACAGAAATTTCTGGGGATGTCAACAAGCAGTCATGAGGTTTGTCTGGTTGTAGGTCTTACTTCAGTAAGTCCAGTCCAAAGCTACAGACCTTAGAGTTGCTCCCAAATTCCTGTGAGCCTCAAGGCTTTGCCACAGCTGTCACTGATGAGGGTGGGTATCCTTTATGTTTGGCATAGGGGGTCTTACAGACTGCTCCTGCACCTGTAAAGTGTGAATCAGAACATGTCCTATGTGTGGCATTATGGGGAGGAGCTAAAACTTTGCTTGAACAATAAGTGCTAGAGTAGTTGGTGACAGCTCTTTTAATTAAACGAAAATCAAATTCTAAGGATAAAATATGCTTATTTTAAAATTTAAAGCAATACAGATGCATATAGATAAAAAGAGAAATCCCCCGTTTTTTGTGCATTTTGCTCAACTTCCCTATATTTCTACTTTTTTGTTTCTTTCTACATCATATATTTGTTTTGATATCAGAGCTCTTAGAAGGAAAGGAGAGAGAGAATGAGGCAGAGGCAATATTTGGGAAGACAATGGATGAAAATATACCAACTGTGTTTTGATTAGTGTTTTATG
Organism: Equus asinus; assembly: GCF_041296235.1. Classification (NCBI taxonomy): domain Eukaryota; kingdom Metazoa; phylum Chordata; class Mammalia; order Perissodactyla; family Equidae; genus Equus; species Equus asinus. Next base: position 36,458,408 of record NC_091792.1, read on the forward strand.
ATATGTCTTTACCCATGCTTTTATTTTCAACCTTCTGTTTTTTCTATGTTGCATTTCTTACAAGTAATACAGAGTTGGAATTTTAGAAACGTGGTCTAAATTTTTTGTCCTTTAACTGCAACATGTAGTACATTTAGATCTAATGTAATTACCAACATTTCAAATTGTCCCATCTTTTCTCTCCTTTCTGGCCTTTTTAGGAATGATCATTTTTTACTATTCCAATATTCCTTTTTACCTCTTGAAAGTTGCATGTATGTTTCCTTTCTTTTAGTGTTTTCCCTAGAAACTATAATATGAATAATTAACACATCAAAGTCTAAAGTCAAACAATACCTTTTCCTCTCTCCTAGATTATACAAATCTTAAAAAGCTTTAATTACATTTACTTTCATCTTGATTTATATTATTTTGCTAGGCATTTTAATCCTATCTTTTTTATACTCCATGACACACTATTACGATTATTGGTTTTATACAGTGAAAATTCAATTAAATTGACTCAAACACTTGCTAATTTCTTTGCTGTTTATTCTTTGTTGTATCTCAGATTTTCCACTTGGAATCACTTCCTTCTACCTGAAGAATATCCTCTACAATTTTATTAGTTGAGATCTGCTAGTGGAAAACTTTCTTAATTTTTATTTTTAAGAAAAATGCCATTATTTCTCCCTTTTAGAAAAAATATATATTCTCTGGATATAGAATTCTAGATTGACAGCCACTTGTTTTCAGCCCATTGAAAGTATCACTTCACTGTCTTTTGGTTTCACTGAAGCTATTGAAAAACCACGTCAGTCTGGAGCTCTATTGAAAAAAGTCTTTTTTTCTCTGACTTCCTCTTTTTTTTTTTTTTTTTGAGGAAGATTAGCCCAGCTAACATCTACTGCCAATGCTCCTCTTTTTGCCAAAGAAGACTGGCCCTGAGCTAGTCCATGCTCATCTATGCCCATCTTCCTCTATTTTATATGGGGGACGCCTACCACAGCATGGCTTGCTAAGTTATGCATAGGTCTGCACCTAGGATCTGAACCAGCGAACCCCAGGCTGCCCAAGTGGAACGTGGGAACTTTGCTGTGCCATCAGGCTGGCCCTTCCCTGACTTCTTTTAATACCATCTGTTTGTCTTTTATGTTGTGGTGCTTTACCATAATGTGACATTTCTTCTGATGGGGAAGTATTAGGCTTCTTAAATCTGTGGATTGAGGCTATTATCATTTCTGGAATATTTTTAGTCATTATCTTCCCAAACATTGTCTCTGCCTTATTCTCTCTCTCCTCTCCTTCTGGGACTTTGGTAGAAAATATGTTAGACATGTTAACTCCATCCTCAATCTCTCCCGACTTTCCTTTTATTTTCCCCGTATTTCTTTATTGTTTAGTACTGCATTGTAGATAGTTTTTCTGTTCCATCTTCTAGTTCTTAATTTTTTCTTCAGCTTTGTTTAATCTGCTCATAAACACATCAATTGAGTTCTTAAACTTAAATAAATGTATTTTTTATTTCTAGAGTATCTCTTTTATTCTTTTTCAGATCTGCTGGATCACTTTTTATAGTGCCCACAGATATGTTAATTCTTCTATTTAATAGGCATTTTACAATTTAGAGTTAATTATTTAAATATCTGAAATGTCAGTCTCTTTTGGCCTTTTTGTTGTTGTTATTGTTGTTGTCATTCTCACAGTGCCTTGATTGGGTGTGTACATAGTAAGTTTAAATTCTGAGTTGCTTATTTTTGGGGAGAATTTATTTGTGGGAATTTTTGAGTCCTAGGATGAAGATAAATTTCTCTAAAAATCCAGAGAATATTTGTGCTTGTTTCTGCCATGTACCTGAGGGAACCATGTCTGGGACCATCTTAAACTAAATTTAGAGTCTAGTCTTTTGGACCATACAAGTGATACGGTTTGAGCTACAGATCTATACAAAGCCTGGCTTAAGATGACAATTTCTCAGGGAAGATTTATCCTTTTCACTCTCGTTAATACCAAGGCAAATTTTCTTGTAGCCTCCTGGAGGTGGGGAGGGAGCCATGAGTTTACTTCTGATTCATCTCATTGAGCATGTGGCCACCTGGAGTCCCAGATTATTGGTTGGCAAGAGTCTCATTGTAGACTTCCCGATTTGGGTTAACCTTGTGCTTTGTTTTCAATCCCCATGACTCTGTGAGGCTGTGAAAGTGAAATTCAAGCTACTAGGTGTAGAAAATGCCCCCTTGGCAAAAGTAGCTTCGTCTTCTGCTTACTCCTTGGATTCTCTTTTCCACTTAGATTGGCAATAACTTACTATTTTGTCATATCATACATATTTGAATGTGACATTTTTATATTTAATCCAGTATTCTTAGTTGTTTTCAGTAGGATAATCAATCCCTCCAAATTCCTAGCCACCAAAATATCTGAAGCATAAATCCCCATTCTTGTCCATATCAGTAGACATCACTTAATCATATGGAGATTTGGCACATCTCTTACTTTGTTATTAATAATTATTGGCTTGCATGACATTTTGTTTGTATATGCCGCTATCCCAACTATATTATAAAATCCCTAAAATACTTTGCTGTGACCTGCATGGCAGTTAAACAGTGAGGTTCCCATTACTGGTACCCAAAATATATTGGCTGTTTGGAAGACTAGGGTACAATTTTTTCATTCAGGGAACATTCTTTTTTTAATCTATCAGTCTGGCCCCACTGACCTACTGACAGTAAATCCCGTTCTTTAGTTGTTTTCTCCATCAGTACTGATTAATTGTATTGGTCCATCTCTACTCTCTGGGCAGGAACATTTGTCACCAGGGCCTTGTATTCATGAGACAGAGATTAGGAAATGCATATGGAGACTACTTGTGAGTGTGTGTGAAATGACAGTGGCAGAGGTGGTTAGTTTTCCTCTCAGTATTTCTATTTCTAGAATAACAAAAGGTACTAGTCAGCTTCCTTTGTAGTGAACTATGAAATGTAACGATGTCGTGATCAATGGGGCATAAGTGGAAATGCTGTGTGACAGCTTCCAGGACCCTTCAGTATGAGACAACTGGCATGTGCCCATTGAGGCTTCTGACCTCTTCCCTACTGTTGCCTAGAATATGTGTGATGGCTGCAACTCCATCTCAGTCCATGAGTGAAGACCCGTGCCCAGAGGATGGCAGAGTAGAACACTAGAAGGCATCTGGGTCCCCGAGTGCTTTGTGGAGTGGGGCTGCCCTACTGTCTCTCTGGATTGTTTACCTCTGAACTTTTACCTGAGAGACAAACAACCTCCTTTACTTTAAGCCACTGTTATTTTAGGTTTCTGTTATTCACATCTGGCATATCCTAACTAATCTAGTGAGTAAACAGCAAATTCCAGAAATTATGCAGCCAGGGAGTTTGTTTATAAATATCCGGGATCCATGACATATCATTTAGTCATACCTGATTAACGGTTTTGTCAATCCTTAGAGAGCTTAAATTGGATGGTAAATAGCATAAAATAAATACACAATACCAGTTTTATGTGTTTAAATTAAATGCATAGTGAACTGAACAGATTAAAACTTAACAGCTTTCAGTATCTATTTTGAGCTCTATTATTCTATAATGTCTTTTGTTATTTTTCTGAAGTTTCCAGGTTAAATACCTTTCCTGTATATTATTGATAATTGTATGGATTGGGGAAAACCCCAAAACAAGTATTGTCAAGCTTGGTTGTGCTTCATGTCATAATGCACTGGGTGGTCCTGGTATCATGAGACATTTTTGTAAACATAACGTTGTGGTTTATATCCGTGTATGTAAATTTCCCCACTAAAAACAAAATAGAGTGATGAGAGCAATTTCTACAATGTTAATTTTTTGTCATATCAATGAAGTGTAATATGGTTATCATTTCTGCAACTTCGATTAATTTTATGAAAATAAGAAGGAAAATGTAAAACTTTTACCAAATGATTCAGGATCATGTGATTAGTAGTAATATATCTATTCCAGGGCTTAGAATTGGTTAGCTTTCCAACTCTTTCTACAGGATGGCAAAATCCTATTATTGATTCCAGAAAAAGTAACCCAAAAATGATAACTAAAGGCAAGTTCACTTATAGACATAGATGCAAAAGTCCTAATTAAAATAATAGCAAATTGTGACAGTGGTATATAAGTCACCATACATCATGACCAAATGGATTTGTCTCTAGGTTTGCAACTATGGCTCAGCATTAGGAAAGTTACTAGTGTGATTCATTTTACCGATAAATTAAAAGTGTGTGTCTGGAGGACATCACTCAATAGATACTGAAAATTTCAATTCCTGATAAAATCTCTTAGAAATGTAGAATAAAGTGAAAATCACTTAACTAAATATAGTATTTATAAAAGACCTTAAGCACGGGTCTTACTTAATGGTCAAATATTAGAAGTGTTCACATTAGAGTCAAACACAAGACTACAACAGATAGTATTCCACATTAGATGAGAAAGCCTGTTCAATTCAATAAATTTAAAAAAATTATATTTTGTATAAATCATATATTGGTCTTCTACAACATTTATATTATACAATATGTATGGTATGATAATTGACATATTACTTATATGATACATAATTGGTATAAATCTCTCTCTATATAATGGATATAAATATGATATATAAATATATTTAAAAATAATACCATTGATGCAAAAAGAAATGAGTAGACTAATGAGATTCTAAAAGAATCTCCAAAAAGATTTATATAAATAAGAATTTAATATATAACACAGGTGGCATTTCAGTTTATTTGAAGAGTGCTTTCCTAAACAAGGCAGAAAATCTAGAAGATAAAAAGGAAAAAACCAGAGAGATTTGATTCTTATAAAGCAGTGAAACAAACAAATATAAACCTATGAAACAAATTAGTTAAAAGATAAGCAGTAGACTAGAATAAAAATATGTATATATAACAAAAATTATCCTTTTAATAAGAAAACAGTATATATGTATCTATAACAAAGAATATATAAAAATCATCTACAAATCAATAAAAAATTAAATCACCCAATGAGAAGAAGGGCAAAGAATGTGAAATACGTATAAATGCATAAACTTTTGAAATGATTCCAACTACTATGAAAATCGGGGGTGTAAAATCAGAGCAATTGTGATGTATGTATATCTCAAATCAGAAAAAAGTGAAAAAGATCAATCCAAGTTTGGTGAATTTCTGGGGAAATGGTACCTACGAGTATACTGTTTGTGGGAATACAAAGTGGTTAAGCCTCTTTGGAGGATCTTTGGAACTCTTTATCAAATTTTTTTTTTTAAGATTTTATTTTTTTTTCCTTTTTCTCCCCAAAGCCCCCTTGTACCTAGTTGTATATTCTTAGTTGTGGGTCCTTCCAGTTGTGGAATGTGGGACACCGCCTCAGCATGGCTCAATGAGTGGTACCATGTCTGTTCCCAGGATTCCAACCAACGAAACACTGGACCACCTGCAGAGGAGCATGTGAACTTAACCACTCAGCCACGGGGTGGGCCCCTATCAAGTTTTTAAATAAGCTTAACATTTGAACCAAGTTTCAACTTCTATGTGCAGAGGTACAGACTTATGTACTAGGATATTCACTGAAGCAGAGTTTGTAATTAAGAATAATTGAGATCGGCCTAAATGTAAATCAATAATGGAATGGTTAAATATCAACTTTATATAATGAATATTCTGACACAGTTAAAAAGACAGAAAATATCTATAAGAATACTTTTAAGCGAGGAAAAAATGATTTTTTTCAGAACAATGTGTATGGTACAATTTTCTTTCAGAAAAGAAAAATCTGCTTATTATATACATACATATTTTGTATTAAAATCTATTCACTAAAGCATGGACAAAATTTACAATTATTTCCTTTTGGGAAGGGTCTGTGAGAGAGAAAGTGAGAGGAGGGCAGTGGGGAAAGTGAAAGGTGGTATTTACTTTGTCACCTATAAGCTTTTGTATTATTTAAACTTATTTTAAAAAAATTATAGGCTATGCAATTTTTCTTTTTTTTTTTTTTGGTGAGGAAGATTGGCCCTGAGCTAACATCTGTTGCCAATCTTCCTCTTTTTGCTTGAGGAAGATTGTCTCTGAGATAACATCTGTGCCAATCCTCCTCTATTTTATATGTGGTGCTGCCACAGCATGACTTGGTGAGTGGCGTGTAGGTCTGTGCCCAGGATCCAAACCCGTGAACCCTGGGCTGCTAAAGTGGAGTGTGCAAACTTAACCACTACACCACTGGACCAGCCCCAGCCTATGCAATTTTGAAAACAATTACAAGGATTCAAGATTCTTTTTAGTTTGAGATTATTCCCTTCCAGACTTTCTATTTTGGAGTTATTCCTGCATGAAATGTTCTATCTATTCCTGTCTAAGTCATATAGCATTCCATGTAGCCATTTTAAAGAAAGCCTGATTGATCATTAGGAATTAAGTACACATGTGAAATAGTTTTGCAGGAATAAAAGCAGTATAAAGTGTTAGCTATCGTTACAATAAATGCGTGTATATAATAAGCAGACAGTGGTTTCCCTCATAGCAGATGCACAGGTTTTAACAACGCCATTTGTTCAGGTGTGAATACAACTCTAACATAGTGAAGACATGCGGTAAGATAGCACATTTCTATTTATTTCTTTTGCCATCATCTTAAAGAGCTTGAAAATTAGAGGAGAAAAAATTAAGTGAGGAAGATTAGTACAGGAGTTGTTTCTAGAACGTTTCATATTCCGCTAGCTCAAAAACTCCTCCTGAAGGGACCAATGCCTTGTGCTTATTACTTGTTATGTTCTCATTGGGTTAGGAATAAGAGGCTTCAATAAACCCTGCTCAAGGAATCCTGAAACTTACTTGTAGCCATTGGAATTCCTATCATGTTTTTACTCCTTGGTGGAAGGGGCTGTTTGTCACATGAATAGGAGTGACGGCTCTTGTTTTTTGACATCATTAATGTCCCAGAAAGTCAAGGTTTTAGCTTAGAGAAAATGCAGATTTAAATTAGGGAATAATAATGTCCAGTGAGACTGTTGACACCTTTCTAATTTACACTGAAAGAGAGGTAAAGGACTTTAAAAAAGGTAACGTGGTATCTCCTGAGGGAACATGTTCTAGGCTATTTGATGTTAGGGAAGGCAAACGTTCTTCTTTTATGGTTGGAGAAAACAAACTGATGAAACGTGTACCAATTACATTTTCACTGTTTCTGCTGATAAATTCAACTTCATATTGATTCCATCTATGAAATCTGAACTGATTTTTTGTGACTCAATTAAGAGCTCTGCCAGCGTGCGGTGGGATCTAACAACGTGTTGGGAGACAGGTTAATACGTGGAATGCAGAGCGAGACAATAGTGAAAGGGCTATTGACTCAGGAAGACCTAAGTTTTCAACCTGCTGTTGATATTTCAGCATCCGTGGAAATTGCAGCCAGAGAGGCAGCACTGATTTTTACTGTAAAATTCTAAGGTAGAAGGAGATCCACCAAGGAAGGGCCTCAGTAAAATAGAGGAAATCAAAAGCTCAGCAAGCCAAAATGCACGTCTGGGTAATTTTATTAAACGTAGGATTTCAGGGGAGTAGTGTGTGAAAGAATGAAATTGAGACTCAGATGAAGAAATCAACAACAAGGGAGGTCAGACAGTTTAGCTCTTGCTTCATTTCTGGTACATTAAGGGCAACTTCCTGGCTCTCAGTCTACAGCCCTTTCTAGTACCTCTGGTCCTTCCTTTCCCTTAAAGAGAAAGCTTTCTCAGGAGCAGCACTGAGCAGGTCAACGAGGCAATCTCTATGGACAGAAACATGAGGGGAGATAAGGATTATGGTAATTAAATATGTTGATCAGCACAAGAGTGGTAAAAGTAAATTTTGGGGTAGAATGTGGTTAGAAAGCTTCTTTTCTGAAACTGGGTGAAATACAATTTTAAAAGCCAAATTATATGCAAAAAGAATAAAATTGGAACATGAAATAAAGATTCAAATATTTATGATGCAGATTCTATGTTTGCAAAAATGATTTTTCTTATTGAGAATGATGGCTATTTAAATAATTATCCATGCTTTTGTATAGGTAGTTTGATTGTTAAGAAGCATTAACAATATCCCTGGCCTGTGTTAACTGTATCGCTTAGGTTCAGATTATTTTAGGCATCCCTTGTTGACAATCTTTGCTTTTTATTAATGGGCACAGATAGATGGTTACTGAGTAGCATGGAAAAAACCACTTCTTCCACTTAATTTTAATGGTAGGTGTTTGAACTTCACTTAATTCATCAATGGATTCAATATGCATTTACATATATACAAATATAAATATATATTTTTTTGGTTGGAAGATTGGCCCTGAGCTAACATCTTACCAGTCTTCCTCCATTTTGTATGTGGGATGTCGTCACAGCATGTCTTGATGAGTGGTATGTAGGTCCCCACCTGGGATCTGAACCTGCGAACCGGGCTGCCAAGTGGAAGACGCAAACTTTACTACTATGCCACTGGGCCAGTGCCATCAATACACATTTATTAAGCACCTGTTCTGTACCAGATACTGTCCTGGAGATAGAGTGGTGAATAAGATGATGATGGTCCCTGTTATTATGGAGGTTTCAGTCTAGTGGACTTCAGTAGAACAATACAATATCTCCTCAGAATTTTTTAGATATTTTTTATACTGAATATAAAATTAACAAAAAGTCTTAATGCAAAATACAGGAAAATATAACGATGTTCAGGGTGGATGAAAAAGGGTATCAATTCATCTCTTGGAGATAACCATTGTTAAAGTTTGATGTGTTGCTTTCAAATCAATATTTTGGAGGGTGTGGAGATCTATGTGTCAATAGCTGTATACATTTGTCTTTCTATTATTCATCATCTATCTATTCCTACACACACACACACACACACACACACTTTAACTTATGCTCTGTACTGTTCCCTCATACAGACACCTCTCTGACTTGTTAAGATGTCTTTCCTCACTGCACCAAAGCTCCTGATCAGAAGAACACCCAGCTGCCTCCTGCTGTCCCTCTTAAGTGGGTCACCTCCATCACACCACTTAGCTCTCAGGAATCTTATGCATCCTTGCCTTGCTAAATGGTTGAGGTAGAAGCTGCTCCTTAAGACTGTCCTCTGTGCTCAGGTGACTCCAGCCTATCGCCTGCTTCCAGACTGAAGAGCAGGCTCCAGTCTCCCCAGATTCCAAGAAACACCCATCACTCTCTGTGCAGAACTCTCACCATATTTCAGTCCCATGCAGCGATGGGGCTGCCATCCCACAGGGCTGGGACTCAAAGGTGATGCCAGTCTCTCTATCTTGTGGATGTCCTACCCTCTATGGCTGTTTCTTTTTGGAGCGTTTGAGGGAGGGCTTGGAAAAGAAGGGAAGGGGAAAGGGAAAATGCCACTCTTCCCTGTGACCACTCTTCTCTCTTAAAAGTGGGATCAACTTTTGAACTTTAGACTTCACTTATGTAGGATAGAGGTGGTGTGTGTGGGCATTGATAGTTACTGGGCCAGTTCTGTTCTCTTCAACAAATCCTCCATGAATGGGTCTAGCATCTCTCTTCAGAATGTGTGGTTATTTATAACCCACTGTTCTCAGTTTTGGGGTTTCAGCCAAAATTCTAAGACAACAGGAAGAGTCCTATTCAAATTCCTTTTACATATATATATATATATATATATATATATATATATATATATATACAGATACAAAGTTGATTTCACATTGCTCATGCAGTGCTTTTTAACTCTTTTTTACTTATAATTATATCATGAGCATTTAATCATGTCATTATGCTTCTTTGGAAATGAAATATTAGTAGTTATATATTATTTCACCTCATGAAGTATCATAATTTATTTCCCTTTTTAATAGTTTAAAATTTTAGTTTCTATTTTGTTATAACAGTAATACAAACTCATTACAGAAATTTGTAAAATACAGAAAAGTACAAAGAAGACATCATTTGTAATCCCATGAAAAAGAACTACCCACATTTTGCTATGTTTCCTTCTAGATTTTCTTCCCCTGAATAGATACAGATAGATATATGGAGATACTTATATCTATGTATGTGTGTATATGCACATATATGTATATATATGCATATACAAACATACTCAATCTCATTTATATTTTGTATTACCATGCATCTGTATTTAAAAGTGAATGGGGTTCCTACTGTATATAGTTTTGTATCCTGTTTCTACTTTCTATATATTTTGATCTTTCTTCACATTTGAATAAATATTTTAAAAACTTCATTTTTATTACTATAGAATGATATGTATTAATTACAGAAAATTTAGAAGATATAGATTAGCCAAAAAAAAGTTACAATAATATTATCTATTTGGTATATATCCAATCGGAATCTATCAGACAGACTTTAGATAGAGCTGAGGTAGCAATCACATGAATCCCCCGTTCTCCCTAGCACTGAAATACACGTCTTCTGCAAAGTTCTCTCCTATCCTTGCCCTCTCCAGTTATTTGTGGGCACTCCTCACATTAGAAGGCTAATCAATTTCACTTCTGTTGCTCACTCATCTATTGATAGCAGCTGTATTGAGATGAGACGACCTGGGAGGCCACACCCCTCCAGAGAACCTGCTGGATGGGTACAGTGTCAGCTGCCAGGCTCCAGTACCTAGAAGCATGACTTTTTGCCCACCTGGGAGCTCAATCTAGTTTGCTTTACTGAGCTGCTTCTCTCCTTTGGATTCTCTTGAGGACCCCATACGTCCTCCTTGAAATCTGGCCTTTGCACTATCATCCCTCCGCCTCCCATAGTCTGAGAATTATGCCTGTATATGTGTGCAATTCGATTGTAGACACAATTTAAAATATACCCCTTCCCAGGGGATGCTTTGGCCCTGTTATAATTCATTTGAAGTTGGAAGGGGAGTTGACACTGCTTTTACTTGGTTACACACATGTGCACACACACACACATTTATAATTATGGAATAAAGTTTATAATATACAGGATATTTTATACCATGTATTTTCCTGGGTGTGTTTATTGTGAAGCGTTTTATATCTTTAAAGATTTTTATCTGTATATGTATGTGTGCATGGTGGTTTTAAAGATGTATCTACAGAACCTCCACTCAAGAGATGGAGCTTCATGACCCTCCCCTTGAACGTGACGTGGATTTCTAGTGGTAGGACGTCACTCTTGGATTGAAAAGACTGCACATTGATCTTAAGTGCATGCTTTCTCTCTTTTTTCCTCTCCCTCCTTCTCTCTCTCTCCACTCTTTCTGGGGGAAGCAAGATTGTGAACAGCCTTTTGGAGAGGTCTACACGGTGAGGAAATAAAGTCTTTTGCAATCCTCCTCAGCTCAGAAGAGGCCCCTTCAGTCCCAGTCGAGTCTTCAGAGACTGCAGCCCGGGCCAACAGCTTGACAGCAACCTCATGAGAGATGCTGAACTTGAACCGCCAGCTAAGCTACTCCCAGGTTCCTGACTCAAAGAAATGGGGAGAGCATAAAAATGGTGGTTGTTTTATGCTGCTTAGTTTTGGGGTAATTTGTTATATAGTAATAGATAACTAACAGGATAAATAGGAGATAGACAAAATAGGTGATAGAGAGATATGTAAATTATAAAGAAGGCATAAAATACAAACCTGTCACCAAGCACACAGCTTGCAACATGCTTTGTGTATCATGAATACTTTCGTATGTCATTAAATTTTATCCTATAACATCATTTAAAAGTGATTACTAGCATAATGTAGTATAAATATAATTCACCTGACCCTAACACCATATTTTGAATATTTAATTAATTTCTAATTATTCATAATGAACAATCCTCTGATAAACATCAATAACGGTGTAGGCAGGATCCTTAATTGCAAGCAACAGAAACTTTTTCTTGCCGATTTAAATAGAAAAGGAACTTATTAAAAGGGTATTAGACCTAAAATCACTTTAAAATGAAAAGTAAAAAAAACCCTGAAAAACAAAACAAAAGATGCTAGGAAATTAAAAAGGAACATACTATATAGGGGTTTAGATACTGAGAAGTGAAAAAGAGTGCCAAATGTGCCGCTGAAATCCACGTTGGCACAAATAACATTGAAACTCTTCTTCCAGTAGTTAAAAAAAAATTCTTCCTCTGGGGCCGGCCTGGTGGTGCAGCAGTTCAGTTCCCACGTTCCGCTTCGGTGGCCTGGGGTTCGCTGGTTCGGATCCGGGTGCGGACACGGCAGTGCTTGGCAAGCCATGCTGTGGTAGGCGTCCCACATATATAGTGGAGGAAGATGGGCACAGATGTTAGCTCAGGGCCAGTCTTCCTCAGCAAAAAGAGGAGGATTGGCAGCTGATGTTAGCTCAGGGTTAACCTTCCTAAAAAAAAAAAAAAAAATTTCTCCCTCCAATGTAATGCAACTACCCTTCATGTATTCAAAATGCATTCACCTCCTCCCCAAAAGGGGGACACCATGAAGTCTCATTTCTTACTTTGTCCTGACAGATCCATTTTTCTTCTAGTTGGTTTTCAGTCCAATGTAATCCTACAAGCCAAAGTGAAAAGTTATTCAGCACCAACATACCCTATACAAAATAGTGGGAGGGAAGGGTAGGGAAGAAGAGAGAAGTTAACTAAGTATAGGAACACAGGAAAGGAAGAAAACACAAGAAGTTGTTGCAGTCCTCTTTTATAACTGGTCATGAGGTTCGAGTTGGTAATTATGACTTTTCTATTCCACTGCTCATTTCATGTATCTTTTTTTATTTAGCTAACACTTCACATGGTCAAGCTTCCTTACCTGATGTGGTATCCCAAACATTCATTCTTGAGGAATCCAAGCCTTTGTTTGTCTTTCCTACACAGATGCTGTGGCCTCCTAATGACTTTTATCCATGAATAAGTCAGAACCAGGAAGCACCCCAGGGCAATCTTTGAGTTTCTTCAATATTTTTTAGTTTTCTAATTGTGCAGCAGCAATTCTAATTCCTCTTGACAGTAAGGATCAATCTCAAAAGTCAGTACCATAATCCCCTTTACCGCCTGTTCACTTAGTGGCATGAAGAGCCTGAACTGGCCAGGTGGTATTGCCAACTTCTTACCAATTGATGATTCCATTGTTGTATCTTCTAATATTAGCCTGGTTTACTTCTAATATCTGCCTTGTTTACTGAGATGACCAAACCAACAGCACTCAGTCTCATGGGTGAAAAGCTAAACTTTGAGAGTGTCCCTCTTTTGTGCAGGGCCTTCTGAAATCCAGTATCTTTTCCCCTTTTCAGCTCTCCATGACAACGTAGGCAAGAATAGGGGAAAGGACAATAATGTGCCTCAAAACTTAGTTGTGCCTTCAGAACCTAGCCCGGTCCAGTTCTACCCGTTCATTTCCATTTGACGATGGAACACTTTGGGCATACCATACTTTATAGACAAGTAGATTAATAACAAATTCATGATGTGGAGCTGCATGTCCCATGTCTCACATGTTTAATTGTAAACAAGTACCAGAGACAAATTAGGATCCATCACTCAAAATAAGGAGAGACACTGGGGCCGGCTCTGTGGCACAGTGTTTAAGTTTGTACGTTCTGCTTCGGTGGCCCGGGGTTCACTTGTTCAGATCCCAGCTGAGGACCTACGCACCGCTTGGCAAGCCATGCTGTGGCAGGCATCCCACATAGAAAGTAGAGGAAGATGGGCACGATGTTAGCTCAGGGCCAGTCTTCCTCAGCAAAAAGAGGAGGATTGGCAGTAGTTAGCTCAGGGCTAATCTTCCTCAAAACAACAGCAACAAACAAACAAACAAAAAACAAAAATAAGGAGACCCCCTTGAGAAAAGGGTAATGGCTTTGCCCACAAATCTTAAAGATTTCTGCTGTGATCCTCCTGTTGGGGCTGGCCACTAACTTAACCATCAGATTTCCTGGGTATAAGAGTAAAGCAGTGAAGCTACTTCTGGTAGTGTCTGATAACTGAAGAAACTTCTTTTCCTCTGTGTCCTTACTTGAAACTGGTACCCTTTAATATATCTCATAAATGCTCAGATGGTACACTCAAAAGTGGTTATGTTTTCTCCCCTAAAACAAAAATGATCAAGTGTTATGTCCTTTGTAGTGGATACAAATTATTGCACCTTATTATTCATATTCACTTCGTTTGGAAGAACCTGTGTTTCTCTGGAAAGATCTTTAAAAGACGTTAATATTAGTCTTTTCTATTTTTGCAGTTATTTTTCTTTTTTTCTGGCAAACGCATATTTTACTTAGAGTTCTTACTATTTCCCATGAACCAGAATAATGTCTGTAAGATGGTGAGACAATCCACTTTCCTAAAGGGACTCCAGCTTATCTCTTATCAAGACTCATAGGAAGTGGAATTTCCCATATACTGTACAGGAGTCTCGGGAAAGTGATAAAAGTCTACTACAATAATGAATGATTCCTGTTAGGTCTGAATTTGCAATCAAGGAGGATTAACAACTCAAAGTACTTACTAACTTGAATGAGGCTGAGCAATACAAGTACACTTGACAACCCAGCTCTTTAAAACGAAGACCATTAAGTGCATGATTAAAACACAATGCTCAGTGTACTAGTCACTTTTACCATACCTTGACTCTATGAGGAAGACTTGCTTCAAAATTTTTAATTTGTGTTGTTTTGATGTGGAAAATGTGAATCTTTTCTTCATGGACTGATTCAAACTTTCTGAATAACACTAGACTCTCATAGTCATTTGTTCTGAGGGAGATATGGATAAACGGGTTTAGACCAGGGTGGGCAAGAGGCATCCACTACACTGAACCGATCATGCTTTGGTTTTCTACTTCTTAATGACTGAAAAGGAGACAGCTCCAGTGTGGTCTATTTCTTGTCCAAGCAGAGGTGAGGAAGTAGTAGCAGACTTGTTGATTTGTCCTGTGAAAGATGACATGAGTGGTGCCATGTTAAAATAGAGCCAGAGCAGCCATTTCAGAGGAATAGCCTTATTATCTTTATCTTCCAAAGTTGACCAAACTGCCAGCATTCCAAGAATTCAGTAAGGACAAAAATATCCTGTTTGTAAGGACTGATGACATTGGACTTCGCTGATGACCAAATCACTAACCAATCAAAGAAGCACAAGTCTAGCCTTTTGCCTGTTGACCGAATCTCAAGTCAATCAATGAAGCACAAATCTAGCTTTGCCTCATCTAGCAACAATGAATTCTTCTTTAGTACAACTCACCTCATCCTCCCTTTTTCCCATAAAAACCCAGAGCCCCTCTCCTGTAATTGGGACACTATTTTGGTTTCTACCTGAATCTGTGCTCCCCAAGTTGCAATTCTTTGATCCCAAATAAACACTTTGACTCTTAAACTGGTTTCTATTTTTGTAGGTTGGCAGTCCATTCTTTATTAAAAATTGCCTGGCCACTTTTTCCTGTTTGTTTAACAAGTCCTCCACCCTTTTTCATGTTTGCCCAACCCACTCATTTGGAGTTTCATTGTCTCTCTTCATACACATTGCCCTGACCAAAGACATTTCAAGGGTAATTATATAAGCATAGCTTTTAATGATTAACAAATAACTCTCAGGGAATGCCTTATTTAAAACATTTTAAATTCCAATTAAGTGAAAATATTATTACAGAACACAGGTATTTCAAGTTATGAGGAATATCTGATGCATGAGTGTTAGACGTCTATGATTATTTCAGGATTGATTCTTACAAGTGAAATTTCTGAGTCAAAGGGGGTACATATTCACAGGGGTCTGGAGCAAACTTGGCCTCAAGAAAAGATGAATTAATTCATAACTTTACTAATAGTGTGCAAAGAGCTTATTTCTTTATACCTTTGTAAACTGAGATATTACAATAAACACAATCTTTGAAGATTTGTTAGGTAAAAGATGTTATGTCCTTATTTTTTAAATGTAAAAATCACATACTTTTATAAGTTTCTTATATTTTTTGCCATTTTTTAAATTGAAGCTTTTGTCTTCTTATTGATTTCTAAGAACTTTTCATATATTAAGAATATTAAGCATTTACATGTAATTTATGTTTAAAGTATTTTCTCCTGCTTTTAATTTTAAGTATATTTTAAGTATTTATGTGATAACCACATCAATATTTTCCTTAATTTTCTTTTTTGAGGAAGATTAGCCCTGAACTAACATCTCCTGCCAATCCTCCTCTTTTTGCTGAGGAAGACTGGCCCTGAGCTAACATCTGTGCCCATCTTCCTCTACTTTATATGTGGGATGCCTGCCACAGCATGGCTTGATAAGCGGTGCATAGTTCTGCACCCAGGATCCAAACTGGTGAACCCCGGGCTGCTGAAGTGGAATGTGCAAACTTAACCACTGTGCCACCAGGCAGCCCCTGCCTTAGTTTTTTTTTGCCTAGATGCATTCATGGCATACCTAGAAAGTCTTTATCTGTGCTAAATTTGTGTAAATGTTCCCCTATAACTTCTTATAAAACATTTTGTTTCATTACTTCAATATGAATCTTTATCCAATGTGTTCTAGGGTATATCTTGGGGGACAGTGACTTAATCTTTTTCCTCAAACGATGTTTCCTACTCCACTTATTAAATAAAGTGTCCTTTCACCCCTGACTTAAAGCGCTATCTTATCCCACATCGAATTCTTATGTGTGTTAGTACATGGCCTGTTTGTGGACACACTTTCCTGTTCCCATTGTTTGGTTTGATTCTGTGCCTCTATGCTGTTTTGATTATTGCATAGTTTTTAAAAATTTTATACATTATATTCAATTTTTATTTTGACTTTGGTTGGTAAGAACATATTGTTTTTGAACAATGGTATTTTCTTTTCTCTTTTTTTTTTGAGGAAGTTTAGCCCTGAGCTAACTGCTGCCAATCTTCCTCTTTTTGCTGAGGAAGACTGGCCCTGAGCTAACATCTGTGCCCATCTTCCTCTACTTTATATGTGGGACACCTACCACAGCATGGCATGCTGAGCGGTGCCATGTCTGCACCTGGGATCAGAAGCAGTGAACCCCAGGCCGCCAAAGCAGAACATGTGCACTTAACCGCTGCACCACCAGGCCGGCCCTGAACAATGGTATTTTCTGACTGACTCAATTTGTCAAAACTATTTAATCTGGAGTTTTATTCCTAGGATATTGCTATAAAGTTGTTTCAAATTGACGTTATACTCCTATTTTAAATAATTATTTATGATATTTGTATTCTTCTCCGTAACTCTATTAGCAAGAGTTATTTAACTTTAACAGTGTTTAACTGGTTTCAAGGCACTATCTTGCCTGAGTAGATAGCATATTCTATATTCTAGAGATCTTTGCTTTGATTCCCTTCTTAGTGGGTTCAAATCGAATTTGGAATCACATTCTGTTTTCCAAGGGTCCATTGGTAATATTTTTTATTAGCTTATACACAAACACATAACCATGAACATAAACACACACACATATATATCTAAAGCTCTCTTTCTGTTGGTGGTATACAAGTTCATATTTTAGCTGGGTATAGATTTTTGGAGAGATGTAAATTTTTTTCCTTAAAACTATCTGTAGATGTTACTTTTTAGTATAATTCTTAACTTTGATTCATTATTCCGATGGTTCTAGAATACTGCTTATTTTATCCTGGAGGACTATGTGTTTTGGTATTTGTCCTATAGCATATCTTAGGTTATCATTTTGTTATTCTTATGTAAAATGCCTGTTTTGATATATGTACAATTGTTAATTACTCATTGTCTTTGACACTTTGTGGCCCTGAGTCTACATCTGAGACTTTCCTAATTTTTTTTTATGTAACATACTTTTTTCTGCCTATCTGCTTTGTCTTTGTATTCAAAATTTTATTCAAGAAAGTTTAGGTAGTTGGCATCTTTTCAGCAAAATTTCCTGTAGCATGTAGAGCAACAGCAGTGCCATAAACTCAGTGTGCTTGCACTGCAGTTTCAAAAGGTTTTCTACAATTATGTCCTTGATTTTTTCTTCTATCTTAATGTGTAATTTTTTTCTTGGAATTTGTGTCATGGATTTACTGCATTGTGCGTTATCTTTTCCGTTTTGTACATCTCATCACTGACTTGATTTCTCTGTACTCTTCATTATATTTTATACTGATTTTAATATAGATTTTAATTCTTCTATGGAAATACTAACTTTCTCACATTATTCCCTTATTTCATCCAACACAAGGCTTATCCCTGAAACTTTTCTCTATTCTGCATTTTAGTAATACTCAGTTTTATTTCAGTTTGAAGTCACATCATTTCATTTGTTTCTCTAACTTAACACAGTGCATGCTCTCAAGAAATTTCTGATAACACGAAGTCATGTTTTCTTATACCCATAAGTCTTCTGCACCTTGAGTGCATCTTTTCTCTGTAGAATCCGTTCAAATTTCCTTTTATTATTAATTTATAGTTACTCATTCTTGAATAAATTGATTAATTCAAGACCAGTGTTTGTCATTAAACATTAAAGACTTAGCTAGTTGTGTTTAGATTTTTTTTTTTTTTTTTTTTTTTTTAGATTTTAAGCTGGTATTTGGATGATGTACACAATTATTAGCCTGATTTTGGAGGGTTGTGGTAGTTTAGGTAACATCAACTCTACTGGACTATAGAGGAATCTCTTACTTCTGTGCCAAGCTTATGGAAGATAATTTTTTCCTGAATAACTTGAGGTATTTTATGTTTCTTCCTCTGCGAGAAACAGTAGATTTAAAAATTCAATCCCTGAACTGCTCTTTGAGTTTTTATTGTGTCTGTCTCTCCTTGTTCTGACCTCACGTCCCAATGTGCCATTGCCCCTTCTCTTTAAATCTGACAAGTGCTACACGAGGCTTAAATCGTTCATTAAAAGAAGAAAAGCAGCGGGGGCTGGCCCCGTGGCCGAGTGGTTAAGTTCGCGCGCTCCGCTGCAGGCGGCCCAGTGTTTCGTTAGTTCGAATCCTGGGCGCGGACATGGCACTGCTCATCAGACCACACTGAGGCAGCGTCCCACATGCCACAACTAGAAGAACCCACAACGAAGAATACACAACTATGTACCGGGGGGCTTTGGGGAGAAAAAGGAAAAAATAAAATCTTTAAAAAAAAAAAAAAAAAGAAGAAAAGCAGGAAGCACTAGTGTGAGACAGAAGTAAGCAGAAGAGGGGGGTTCTCTTGAGTGCTAGGAAAGGAGGTTGATGCGAACTTTGATTAATATTCAAACTGTTACTTTTGCAACTTTGCAGCTCTTTATATGGCATGAGAGTGGGGACAGTGTTCTCAGAAGAGAACATGCGTATGGGCAAATGTGCGGAAGAGACCATAGTGGGCCTGGGACTGTAAGCAGACTATGAATGGACTGTGTGTAGAAAAGGATGGGAGGAGATGAGGCTGGGGAGGAGGTCAGGGGATTCATCGCTATATACACCAGCCTGAAGAGTTTAACTTTATCCTGAAGGACATGCGGAAATGTTTAAAGCAGCTGTGTGCCATGGTGGGACAGAAAGACCTCTTTGGCAATTATTTGATCAGAGCAGGACGAGACTCCTGATGGTTAGAGTACATAGGAAGTTATTGCAATTGTCCAGGCAAGACAAAGGTAGCAGCCCAGAGGCAAAATGAAAAAGACTTTGTGATTGGAATAGAAGGCAAGGGAAAGGGAGGAATCCAGGTTGATTCTTCTGCATTTGGTTCATATTATAGGATCAATGAGTGTGACATTTACTGAAATAAACTGGTTTGTAGGGGGTGCAATACAGAGTGATAATGAGTTCAGTTTTTGAATTTCATTAGTGATTTCATATAGACAAGTTTTTACACAGGCCATGATCATTTTAACTTTAGCATAACAACAAAATGTTTCCAAGGATAAAATAAGCTAAATTTTTAGTGCATATACTGCCTATTTAAACTATTTGGATTGTGGTATCTTGTTGTTAAGGCCAATGAAAGGGGAGAAATTAAGCAGCAAGATCAGTGTTTTAACCAGGGTTGAGTTGGCAGCATGGGGGAGTGAGAAGGAGCTCAGCTTTAGAAGACAGGAAATTAATATCCTTGAACGGATTTTACTCATTAACAGTAGGATTTGGGGCAAGACACTTAGTCATTTGGCTTCTCAGCTCTCCATTTGTAAAAGATAGATAATATCATCTTTCAAATTATTTCACAGGCTTAAGATTTGAACTAGATAGCTGATATGAAATTGCTTCCATATGCTGGTTTCATATCTGGAATGATGGGAAACAAAATATTAGATATTTATTGGAAACTGCATTGGGGCAAAAATTTTCTGGTGGACTACCCTATGATGTAAATAAGACTAGCTTTTTGCACATTTTAATGCCACCTCTGACAAAAGAATATATTTAATTCAATTTTTTAAACGATAATAGTTTGGAGACTAGAAGATTGCAAATGTAAATTCTGACACAGTACAAATAAAATAAAGCTAAATGGCAGTACTTAGTGCCAGAGAGGATTTTTTTTTGCAATCAATTTTTTAATTAGCATTTTCCTTTATTAAAAATACAAGAAGAGAGAAAAGAAAACAGTTTTGCATTCAATATTAATATAATTTTCAACTCCTGGCTGTGATTACATCATAAATATCACAGCCAAACTTCTCACAGAACTAAATACAGAGCATTTCATATTCTTTCAAACAAGTTCACATAATTAAGAAAGTGTTTTTCAAATGAAATAGAATTATCTCGTTTACTCTGCTGTATTTACATATGTCTTTCATGAAGAGCTATTTGGCAGTAAATCTAGCTGTTCTTTAAATAAGCACACCAAAATACTTCTTCAGAGTCTAAAGTTCTGCTAAGAGGAAAAAAATCCACACCAATTTTGCCTCTGAAAAGATATTATCACTGCTCTTTTTGTTGGTCTAGAGACAAAATATTGGAGAAAATGGAATTTTACCAAAAGCAAGTTATGAATTCCTTTCCACAGAATCTTATCCTACAGTTTTTTAATAAGCCAATAAAAATTAATGAATTAGGGAAAACAACCCTACCTGTTTGCCTCAAAGTATTTTGGAATAAAGAAATTGAGAATTATTTACCTAGTTGCACTTGTAGGTAAGCTCCCCTCGGGCAGAAGGCCAAATGAAAGGCTTAAACATTGTAAATTGTGTTTGTCAGACAAAGCCCAACACATTCAAAACAAGTTGGCCCCACATCTGATTGGTAGATATTATTAGCGAGCGTCCGTTCAGCACCCTGGGTTCCATTGCCAATTTAAATTTTGGGGTGTGTTAATATCTTTCAGAGATTCTATTTTAACTGTTGTAAAAAAAAAATAGAAGATATGTTAACAGTTGAATGGTTTTGAGAATTGGTTTCCAGCTTGTTCCTGAGTGTCAAATGCATTCCTGTCGATACCAGGGAATTAGTCTCGTGGTTCAGAGCTGGTCTCTGCAGTCAGGCTGCTTGGGTTTGAATCCTAGCTTGGCTACTTAGTAACTGAAACACCATATTTTCCTTCTCTGTGCATCAGTTTCCCTAATTATCAAGTAGGGAGAATAATAGTACCTATCTTGTAGTTGTTGAGAGCATTATATGAGGAATCTATAAAGTACTTAGAAAGGTTCCTGACGCCTTGTAAGTGCTCAGTAATTATAAACTATTGTTACTATTATCAGCTCAGAGGGGATTCTTATAATATGAAACTGATAAACAGTAAAAAGGAAAAGATCGGGCTCTTTGACTGGTGCCCTTGACATTGTAGGGATTTGGGGAAGGAATGTACCATTGATGGGCTCTACCAGATGATGCCTCCCCTTCCTGGTGCTTGGGATCAATCTTGGCAACCCAAGAGGAGGAGGAGTATATCGCCATAGCCCTAAAATACTGGCGACCTAACTGGAACCTTCAGTTCCTTTCTTGTTGGTAACATTCATTCCCAAATGAATCCCTTCTCTCCCCGCCCCTGCCCCCGCAAACTTGCAAAACCCACATGCTCCACTTGAGAAATACATGTGCCAAGTTTGAAATTTTAAAATTCAAACTCCTTTAATTTTTTGCATACACATAAATTCTGGCAAATTTCAATGCTGGTAAAAAAAAAACCCCGCGTTTTCGCTTGTTGGAATGTTATTATCGCTTCAAATGATTGAACAGATTTCCTCAGCCTTTCTAAATGTAATTCATTTCTGAGAAGACAATAAGAATGAAGAACTCCTTCCTCAAGGGTCATGCTGGGGGAGGCTTTGAAAGTACTGAGTTTGTGCACATAACCTACAGAAAAACTTTCTTCTCATCCACAACTGGTTATTTTATATACTCCTCTTTTTTCTTTTTTTGCTCGAGGAAGATTGTCCCTGGAACATCCACGCCAATCTTCCTTTACTTTCAATGTGGGATGCCGCCACAGCATGGCTTGATGAATGGCATGTAGCTCCATGCCTGGGATCTGAACCTGTGAACCCTGGGCCGCCGAAGTAGGGTGCACAAACTTAACCGTTACTCTACCAGGCCAGCCCCTATATATTCCTCTTTTTAAAACTTCCAATGAGACAACATAGCCTTGACAAAACGAAGAATGAGTTTCAACTGCAACCTATAATTCTCACATAACGCATGTTGATGGATAGTTTTGTGTGTCAAGTTGAGTAGGCTATATTACATTTTCAATCACACATTAATCTAGGTGTTGCTGTGAAGTTATTTTATAGAAGGGTTAACATCTGCAATCAGTTGACTTTAAGAAAAGAAGACGATCCTTGATAAGGTGGGTAGAGCTCAACCACTTGGTTGAAAGGCCCAAGAGCAAAGCTGAGGTTTCCCTGAAGAAGAAATTCCATGCGAGGTCTGCTGTGCTAGCTCCTGCCTGATGGCTTCCAGCTTGGAGCCTGCCCTAGGAGTTTTGAACTTTGCCCAACCAGACCCCACAATGTCACAAGACAATCCCCTGAAATAAATCTTTTAACATATATATATGTCCCACTGGTTCTGTCTCTTTCTCTGGTAGGACCCTGACTGATATACTCTTCACCTCAATTACGCTGTGAAATGCAAAGAACAAATTTCACTGGCCTAAGACTTTTTACTTAAACTGCAACAACACTACTTATTTTCAGAAGAGTTTAAGCATCTGACATAGTTGGTTTTTAACATTTTATTGACATATTATACACACGAGGAACACATCAAATTGAACATAAGTGTGTAACCAATACCCAGATGAAGAAATGTAACCCTGGAAGTCGCCTTGGTGTTCCTTGTCATCACGCCCTGCCAAGGGAAACTAGTGCCCTGACTTCTAAATGCATAGATTAGTTTACCAGGCATAAGATTTTAAGTAGGGTTAAGTAAATGTGATAAATGTCATTCTGAGACCTTGGATGAGGTCTTGAGGCAAAGAGACATTCTCATTACTCAGAAATTGCTATTTGTTAGGATTCACTAAAATTTAGAGTAAAGGGATGAATTTTCCTTGCTATCTTAAAGTCTTAATCACTAGAGAGGTTTTTCTAAAAGTATATATTATAAATTCTACTGCAATTAATTGTTAAAAAAAACCTACGTCAGGGGAGCAGAGGATTTAGTAGACAGATTTCTGCCCCCACTTATTTGGTAATTAGTTCTAAAAGCAATTACTCTTGTAAAATGGAAGCTTATGTTTCATTTCAAACTTCAAGCCAGGGGTAGTGTAGTGGCCTTCCTGAATATTCTAGCTTTTCCATAGAGACACGTAGATCAGTTTCTTTGCAGAAAAAGGACTTTCTATGATATACACCATAAGAAAATGTCCCTATTGTTGACATTTACAAGATCTATTATTGGTAGCACTTTACTGACTTTGTGAACCCCCCCAGGCTTCTGCAGCTGTTTCTCAGTATCACATATGCAGTCAACCCACAATTCCTCACTGGCAAATTAGAAGCTGCCTTTCAAAACTTCAGAACTTGCTTTACAAAAACTCTACCTCAGTGGTGGGAAATAAGACTCCTGTACCCAGAAAGGTTTGTAGAAAGATGGATCTTTAGGAAATGAAGCCAGGAAAGGACTCCAAAGTACCTGTGTACACTCTCTTTAGCACTGTCTCCTCTGGCCAGAATCTCCCAGGCATCTGTTATAGCATCCCCTCTCCTGGTCAACTCGAGCGCTCAGTCCTATTGCTCCCTTGGAGGTCATCACTCAGATCTAAATATACACCACTCCCCAAATCTCTTAGGTTATAAAAAATGTCATGGCATTTGATTTATTGGTGTGAAAAAAGGAGGAAAGGATCAGGGAGCTGGAAAGCCCTTGTTAAAAACCTCAGTCGTTCTAGGTCTCAGTGTGGTGATGAAAACGAAATCAGATTAACCTGACCATTGAGGATTTCCACGTTGACAAAATGAATGTATTTATATCACAGTTATATAGGTAGTCTTGTCTTCGCTACCACAGACTTCTCAAGCGAAAGATATCTTCCCAATAAAGCTTTGTGTTGCCCCACAGTGCCTAGGGCAGGTGCTCAGTCAGTATTTGTTACATAGGTTAAAAACAACAATCATCATTTGGTTTTTAGTATTAACCCATTAAATTTCAAGCAAATTATGCAATTTTGAGGACGAACATTGTTTAGACTCCAAAAGAGATTTAGGTTTCCTGACCATTGCCTAATCTTTCAAAGGAAGAATAAGCAGAACAAATCTAAATAAAGCCCTGATATGTCGACACCTGGATGCTGCACTTTATTCTGGTTATTTCATTTTGAGAAACAGAAGATCAACAGAAATAGTCAAGGGGACTGTTTGGTTTCCTTATAGAAAAAGAAGATCATGAAAGAACTGTAACAAGGATGTGAGAAAATCCTGTAAAATTCTTCATCTCATTTCTTCCTTTAGTCATCAACCTTTATAGCAAAACTCCTTGAAAAGCATCTCCATCCTACTTGGATCTAATTTCTCTTTCCCATCCTCCCTAAAATTCCGGCCCCCGCCCCCCCCCCCCCCGCATCTTCTTTTTGCCTGCACCAAATCTGCTCTACCCAAACTGAACCCTGGGGACCACACATTTCAGGCCTCATGTGATTTGACTTACCATTCAACAAAACTGATCACTCCCTCTTTTTTGAAGTTCTTGGCTCAGCTTCTAGGACACACTCTTCAGGATGCTCCAGCAGGCCTGCTCTTTCTCAGCAGTTCATGCCTGTTCCTCCTCATCTTTCAGCTGCTTTAATGTTGACGTGCTCAGGTCTCACTTTCTTTTTCTTGAGGAAGATTAGCCCTGAACTAACATCTGCCACCAATCCTCCTCTTTTTGCTGAGGAAGACTGGCCCTGAGCTAACATCTATGCCCATCTTCCTCTACTTTATATGTGGGATGACTGCCACAGCATGGCCTGACAAGCGGTGCCATGTCCGCACCCAGGATTCGAACCAGTGAACCCCAGGCCACTGAAGCAGGACGTGAGAACTCAACCACTGCACCACTGGGCTGGCCCCTCAGGGCTCACTTCTTGCTTCTTCTCTTCTCTGTCTACATTCACCCTTTTGATCATCTCCCCGGTCTTATGGCCTGAGTTACCTTTTGTATGTTGATGGCTCAAATTTATAATCTCAGACTCACCTCTTCCAAGATTCCCAGTTCCAGCTGCCTATTCAACACTTTAAATGGATATCTAATAGGCACATCAACATTAGTGCGTTCAAATTGAACTCTGTCTTCTCCCAAACATCCCCTGATCTTTCACTTCAAACTTGTTTCTCCAGTATTCCTCCTTATTTCAGACTCAGGTCCCAAATCTCATCTTTAACTCCTCTCTCTCACACTTTACATCCAATCTATCAGCAATTCCTAGTGGCTCTGTCTTAAAAACGTTTTCAAAATGTGGCCATATTTCACTAGTTTGACTTCTACCTTAGTCTTCACTTAGATTGTTCTAACTGTCTGCCAGCAGTAGCCAGTCTGCCTCACTTTTGCCTTCTTACAGTCTGTTCTCAATACAACAGTCAGGGTGATCCTGTTAAAAAGTAGTCAGATGATGTTACATCTCTGCCTAAAAACCTACTACTGGCTTTCTGACACTCTCAGAGCAAAATCCAAATCCAAGGTCCTTATATTGGCCTGCCAGAGCCAATATCATCTGGCAACCTTGTTTCTTACTATTCTTTTCTCCCTCTGGTCATCCTGGTCTTCCTGCTGTGTGCTCAAGGATTTTGCCCTTGCTGTTTCCTCTGCTTGGAACACCCTCCCCCCAGATATCACTCCCTCACTTCCATCAGAAGAGCTTCTCAGAGAGACTTTCCTTTTCTATCCTATCTCAAATCACAACCACCTCCACATTCCCCATCTCATTTTCCTGCTTCATTTCTTCCAAAGTACTTATGACCATGTGGCGTACTATATATTTTGTTTATTTAGATACAGAATGAAAGTTCTAAGAAGGCAGGGAAGTTTCTTTTCTTTCTTTCCCTCTAATAAATCCTCATCACCTAGAATTGTAAGTATTCTAGTTGTTTGTTGAATGATTATGCCTCTTTCCTTCTCTTTTCTCTTCTTTTCTCTTCCTTTCCGCCCTTCTCCCCTCCCCTCCCTCCTTTCCTGTCCTCGCTTCTTTTCCATTTTCCTTCCTTCTCTTACCTTATCTTGCCTTCTCTTCTCTATCTAGGTTTATCCTTTTGAGGATCTCCCCAGTTACATGGCTTTAGTTACCACAAGAAGCATAATCCCAAAGTTGTTTAATAATTACCACCATATAAAATATATTTAGAGCCATCTGTTGTTCCTATTGAGAAAAGGAGTTAGGCAACGTAGAAATAAAATGTGGTTTTAAATAACTGGTAATTACCCTATGGGACTTACTCCTACTACAAACAACTCCACTCAGTGTCTCGTCATTTTTGCTCGGATTACTGGAATAGCCTCTTAGTTGTCATCTGTAATTCACGTGTGAATATCTCCAACCTTTTCTTCACATAGTTGCCAATGTAATCATATCACACATGTTTAAATACATTTTATTGGTTTCCTGTAGAAAAGGAGGATAGTAAAAGTGATGATGATGATAAAGGTGTAGAATTAAGTATTTTGAAATGGGAACAAGGCTTGTTCTTTACCTCAAAGTAAACTATATGTTTTCTATATGAGTTAACCATTTCAAGGAGACATTCTGAAGAATACCTGTATTATATGTGTACTCAATATTTCCATTGCTTGCAGAAGACTTCTTAGTTGAATCAAAAGGTCTATATTGTCATTAGAGTTTTTAAACATTTCGTTCTTTTAAAGAAAGTAGAAAGAAAACTGCAACCCATCTTGATGATCATGATGCATTTCTGTAATTCTGCGGACTGTTGCTCATCATTAGGCTCCAGTTTTGGTGGTCAGCATCTCCTTTGCTAAGAAAATCATCCCTGAAGCTCATTTTAGATTGATTCATTTCTTTGTTAAGTTACATGATACTTTAGTGATGCAGAACATGGATGTTTTCTCGCAGGAAACACAAAAGTAGTAGTGTTTTCCAAATCTTTATATACTTGAGTGACATTCTTCACTGGCCCGAAGTTCTTTGGCTAATTGATTCTCTAAACAAGACCTCAGCCAACCTTCAGAGCAGCTGTTTCTGAAATAACGGAGACTGGCAAGTGAGGGAATAACTGTGGCTTTAACAGGCATGCTTTGCTTTCCACCACATTCTAAATTGCCTTCTCTGAAAGGGTTGCTTTTGATGACCAAATGCATCTTGTTTTCTCTTGGTTAAAAAAAAAAAAAAGAAAGAAAATACAGCCCTATTTTTTAGACCATGATAACACAAAGCAGTCACTGGAAAAATTGGCAAGAGTGAGTAGAGTTCCTAATAGGCTGGCCACTGTGACTTGGGATATTTTTCTGAGAAACCCAGTAATGCCTGTTTCATTTTGGAATAGATTCCTTTCCCCTAGTGGCACTCCAGAAGCCTTGCTGTCTGTTTCAATTATAAATCCCCAGTCTTCTCATCACAGGCTCAGGGCTATAACTGACTTCTGGCAATTTATGATCAAACCTAAAGCATTTAGCTAGTGAATGGCACCATTTGTTGAACATGTAAAAAATCTCTGACACTTGGGGCCGAAATTAAAATGTCATTTAGTAAATGAGTGTGTTAATAGCCAGGGAATCTCATAAGAGAGATAACCAGTGTCTTATTTAAATTCCTAGAATTGTAGAGCTGGAATGGAACTTAGTGATCATTTACTCTAACCCTTCAATTTACATATGAGGAAACTGAGGCCAAAGGAGATTAAGTACCTGGCTCAAGGTCACACCTGGCTTAAATAGAAGATCAGTCACCTAACTCCCTCCAAGTATCTATTTCATGATGCATGATTCTCTTCTCACTAGAATTGGCTTTTGTGCAAGAGCAAAATTCGAAGCCAGACCAAGATTTTAGGTGCTTGTTTTCCTTCACGGACAGTTCTCTTCACTAGTGGGGTAGGTGGGGTGGGCATGGGATGGGGGAAGTTGAGATCGTGCAAGTTGAGAAGCACCTGAGGCAATATTATTTAACTTCAATGTGTTTAGGAATGTTACCTTTTCAGGCTACATGAAACAGGGGGGTGATGAAATGATCTTTTCTGGAAATCACTACAAATTGATAAGAACCTGTTGGGGTCTATTTAATAGTAGAAGGCATGAAAGCATTTTGGATTAGTTTTTTGTCTGTGTGTTTGGACACATTGGGTCATTGTCAAGAGCTCCTGGGTGTGTCATGATATCCTGGATTTTCAGTTATCTTTGGTTATAGGACAAGTAGTATCAGATAAAGCACGAGCCTGAAAAACAAACATAGAAGACCCTTTAGAAAGACTGTATAGAATGAATTTTTAGAATTAAGCCATTTATCATTTATGGCCAAGACACTGGAGTTTTGTAGACAATTGATGGAATGTTAGGAGAAGAAAATTTTTGTAGTCATACCTTCAGAGTTGTTAGATGTAGAATAAATCTATTAAAATGGGCCTTGTGGAGAATGCATGCTCCCAGAAATTCTGCATTGTGCTATCTAGGGTGTTGGGGACTTTAGAAATGTATCAGGATTTGAGTTTCCCTATAGTTGACAGTGAGGCTGGCTCTGCACTAGGACAGTAGGTTGCCTCTCTGATAAATATTTATGTTTCCCTAACTAATCCTGAGCATTCACCTTTGATTGCATTATATTCATGTCTTAATTATGAGAATATCAGAGAATGTCTGCTACTTGGTAGATACATAAAGGTTTTTCAAATAAATGTAAAAGGATTATGAATTTGGATTTAATTCAGAGAGGAACAAAAGTGAATGAAAGATTTTAGTCTTGCTGTGGGTGTGTTTGGGGTTGGACAAACTCTCCTTGTGCACTGGATCATATCACACAGAAGTTTGTGGGAGTCACTTGTTCCTATGTTTTTTTTTGGTCCCATTCAAGAAAAAAAGAACTGATTACCCATGACTCCACCAAATAATAACCAAAAACCTTCTGACGTGGCCTGAGACTAATGTTTTAATGTATGTGAATTAAAGAATATAAAAAAAAATGAAATTGCCAAGGGTCATCCAATCTCCCATTTCTAGTAATTCATCTCCTGGGTGAATAGATTCAGTTTTTCTCAACAAGCATTGATTGATGTCCTGCTACTTGTGAAATATTTGGCTTCCATAGAGACGGAAGGCCCCAGATGTTCCATATGAGAAAGTTCAAATTAGAATTCCTATTATATTTTATTTTAACCTGAATATTTATTTGAAACAGGACAAGAGAATCTGACTTCTTGGCACTTTCACAAACCATATATAACATAGTAAATTGATTCCCTTTTTACTACTTTGAGTTCTTCCCAATTGACTATAGTAATATGATTATTTTGAAATATCCTGGCTCCAGTATGTTAATTTTTGTGACTATAAAGGTTTTCATATACCACATAAACATAGGAGACAATGTTCATAATTTATGTCACATAATGTCGGTGAATTCAGCGTTTAAAGAGTTGGTTTGTTGGAAGATCTGATCTCACTGGAAGGAAGTGCTGATAAAGGTAGAAAGGTTTTCAAGGCAGAGAGGTATCAAGTTCAGTAACATTTCATTAGGTGCAAGCGCTTTGCCTGCAGGGAAGAAAAATTAACGATATCTCCATATCTTGCCACATATGTCTTCATGGTTCAGCAGTACAAAGACCCTGTTTCTATACTAAAATTCTCTGTAAAACTATCTTTTCCTGGGCCTCAGTCTTTGACCTTCTTGTAGTGGACTCATTTTAAAAGTTCAAAATTGGTGAAGAGTCACATGGCAACATTTGGTACAATAGAGGGCTATCGAGGAGTGTAGACAGAGGGGATAGAATGATCAGAGTCACCTGGGCTGGGGAAGGAGGCAGGTGGATGGGAGTGGTCAGTAGGAACACTGGGGGTCTCTTTCAAAAAGCCAAAAAAATCCTTTCTGGGGGCTGGCCCCGTGGCCGAGCGGTTAAGTTCGCGCGCTCCGCTGCAGGCGGCCCAGTGTTTCGTTGGTTCGAATCCTGGGCGCAGACATGGCACTGCTCATCAGACCACGCTGAGGCAGCGTCCCGCATGCCACAACTAGAAGAACCCACAACGAAGAATACACAACTATGTACTGGGGGGCTTTGGGGAGAAAAAGGAAAAAATAAAATCTTTAAAAA
Source organism: Equus asinus (assembly GCF_041296235.1). NCBI lineage: Eukaryota > Metazoa > Chordata > Mammalia > Perissodactyla > Equidae > Equus > Equus asinus. The sequence goes on from NC_091792.1 coordinate 36,488,975, forward strand.
AAAAAAAATCCTTTCTGGTCAATCTAATGATTTATGTACAATGTGGTGCCAAGCTTTTCTAATCCTCAGAAAACTTCTAAAATAGCTATGAATGTCAAAAAGTTGGTAGGTGCGGATCATTTATTTATTTACTTATTTAACTAGAATTTTTAAAAAAACTAAACAAGAATTGTATGGTTAGGCAAGAAGGTGAACCAGCACAGGTTCTTGGATCCTTCCCCTAAAATAATCCCCAAATTCCAGAGAATGTATAGAAAGATTTATGGATTTCAGAGCTGTCCTCAGATACTAAAACAAAAACATTGAGAAACCGGTGGGGAAACAGAAGATAGTTGGGTCTTGGTGTAGAAGTGGCAAATACAGGCTTGGAGGGAGAGAAAATCAGGGCTGTAGAAGAGGATTGGCTGAGAAAGAACTCTCTGAATCTACCTTTTCCTATTCTTTATGCTGCCCTGTGCAAGTCGTTCTCCTGCCTTGTTCTTATTGTAGGCCAGGAGAGTCACTGGGCCAGCCAGGCATAGGGAAGACATGGAGATGGTAGTGCTTGGACCTGGGCAGTGCTGGCTGAAGAGCAGCAGTGCAGACTGCACTGGGCTGCTAGTGAGCATTTCCTCCTTGCCTCACCAGCCTCTCAACCCTGTGGGCATGGCAACCACACGAAAGGCTATCACAATTATTCAGCTAATTTTAAAAAATTGACTAAGGAGAAGAATGATAAAAGTTTACTGGTGTATCTCAAATGTATTATTAATTAAAAATATACACTGGTACATTTATTAACCAATCTATTGATGTAAGGCTAAGGCCTTTCCTTTGACTATACGTCTCCAGATTAGAGTTCTATTATCTTTATTGTGTAAACCACATTTCTATTCATATCTATCATTTCTATTTTTGATTCTTGAAATTGAAGTTAAAATTGTAAGACATTTGAGATGTAATTTAAAAGAGACTCCTTCTAGATTTTTGTGATAATTCCCCATTATTAAAAATAGTTATATTGCCTATACTTACTTTGGCTGAATTGTTTTTGAAAAGCTCAGGATTACTGTTTTTTACCCCAATCTTATTTTCATAGGAACAAGTTTTTCCTTTTCTTGTTTGTATTTTATCAACTTATGTAATATTTAACACAATTATGTTCAATGACAATAGCAAATAACATAAAAAGTTTGGGAACAAAATAAACTAATATTTGTTAGTAGGGAATTGAGTATGATATGGGGGATAGGTCAGAGGGAGATATGAGCTTTAATTTTTTATCTTATTGATGGCCAAGATAGAGATGTTTTATAAACTTTCACAGAACTAGGGGGAAAAAACCATCATGAGTTTTATGTAATGAGTGCCCCCCACAAAAAAAATAAGATGTTAAAATATTAAAATAGAAGAAAATTTGATTTAGCCAATGGAAAGGAATAAAATACAAAAGATAAATGAAACAAAATTATTGTAAAATAAAATATAAAATAGGATGGTGCAAATAAGACCTAACGTAACAGTAATTACAATAAGTGTACAGGGGTTAAAATTGCCATTCAAAAATAAAGATTCAGATTAATTTATCAAACAAATCAAGATGTAGGAATACATTGCCTAAAAAAAGAAAAAAACTTAAATAATAGGGTACATAAAGTTTTAATATGAAGAGATATAAAGGCAAATATAAATAAAAAGAAAGGTGGCAATTTTAGAAATGGTGAATATAATTTAAGGGTTAAAATGTAAAAGGAAATAAGAGGGATGTTATAGGCAAGTAAAAGAAGATAAAATAATCCAATGACGTTTTTCACAGAAATAGAACAAAGAATCCTAAAACTTATATGGAGCAACAAAAGACTCCAAATAGCCAAAGGAATCCTGAGGAAAAAGAACAAAGCTGGAGGTATCACACTCCCTGATTTCAAAATATACTACAAAGCTATAGTAACCAAAACAGCATGATAGTGGCATAAAAACAGACACACAGATCAAAGGAGCAGAATTGAGAGTCCAGAAATAAACCCATACATCTATGGACACCTAATTTTTGACAAGGGAACCAAGAGCATACAGCAGAGAAAGGAAAATCTCTTCAATAAATGGTGTTGGGAAAACTGGACAGTTGCGTGCAAAAGCATGAAAGTAGACCATTATCTTATGCTCAAAAGGGATTAACTCAAAATGGAGCAAAGACTTGAATGTAAGATCTGAAACCATGAAACTTCTAGAAGGAAACATAAGCAGTACACTCTTTGACATTGGTCTTAGCAGCACATTTTCAAGTACTATATCTGACCAGGCAAGGGAAGCAAGAGAAAAAATAAACAAATGGGTCTACATCAAAGTAAAAAGCTTCTGCACAGCAAAGGAAACCATCAACAAAACGAAAAGATAACTGAACAATTGGGAGAAGATATTTTCAAGCTATATATCTGATGATGGGTTAATATCCAAAATATACAAAGAAATCATACGACTCAACAACAAAAAAATAACAATCCAATTAAAAAACAATGAAACATCTGAACAGACATTTCTCCAAAGAAGATATACAGATGGCCAACACATGAAAAGATGTTCAACATTACTAACTATTGGGGAAATGCAAATCAAAACTACAATGAGATATCACCTCACTCCTGTCAGAATGGCTATAATTAATAAGACAGGAAATAATGAGTGTTGGAGAGGATGTGGAGAAAAAGGAACTCTCATACACTGCTGGTGGGAATGCAAACTGGTGCAGCCACTGTCGAAAACAGTAAATAGATTCCTCAAAAAATTAAGAATAGAACTACTGTATGATCCAGCTGTTCCACAGCTGGGTATTTATCCAAATAATATGAAAATACAAATGCATAAAGATACATGCACCCCTATGTTCATTGCAGTATTATTTACAATAGCTAAGACTTGGAAGCAATGTAGATGCCCATCAAGGAATGAACGGATAAAGAAGATGTGGTATATATACATAGTGGAATATTACTCAGCCATAAAAAACAATGAAACCAGCCCATTTGTGACAACATGGGTGGAACTTGAGGGTATTATGCTATGTGAAATAAGTCAGAGGGAGAAAATCAAATACCATACAATCTCACTCATAAAATGAAGGTAAAAACAACAACAAATAATCACACAATACGGAGATTGGATTGGTGGTTACCAGAGGGGAAGGTGGGAGGGAGGAGGGTGAAAGGGGTAATTAAGCACATGTCTATGGTGATGGATTGTAACTAGTCTTTAGGTGGTGAATATGTTGTAGTCTACACAGAAATTGAAATATAATGATGTACACCTGAAATTTATATAATGTTATAAACCAATGTTACTGCCATAAAAAATTTTTTAGAAAAGGAATTATCCAACCCTTCCCCAAAAAGAAGGTAAAATAAAATGAAAATATATGCACCTGTTAATATAGTCTCAAAATATATAAAGCACCAAAATGATGGATTAAAACATGGTTATGTCAATAATTGTAGGTGGAGAGTTTGATAAATTCAGAAAGTAGGAAAAACAGTATAGATGTTTGGAATAAGAGGATTGTATTACATGTAAATAAGATTGTATTATATGTGAATTTATATACAGTTGTGTGCCACATATTGATGTTTTGGTCAATGATGGACTGCATATACAATGGTGGTCCCATAAAATTTTTACCATATAGCCTAGGTGTGTAGTATGCTGTACCATCCAGGTTTGTGTAAGTATACTCTATGATGTTTGCACAATGACAAAATCATCTAACAACACATTTCTCGGAATATATCGCCATTGTTAAGTGACATATGATTGTATACACATATAGGTTTTCACTCAACAAAGCAGAATGTGTTTTTTTGAGCACACATGACACATTTGCAACAATTGACCAGGTACTAATCCAAAAACTAAGCTCAATATGTTCCAGAGAATTAATACTATACATATTATACCTTCAGTATTTTTTATTCTTTTTATTTTCTTTTTTGGTGAGGAAGATTGGCCCTGAGCTAACATCTGTTGCCAATCTTTCTCTTTTTTATTTTTCTCCCCAAAGCCCCAGTACGTAGTTGTATACCCTTGGTGTCAGTCTTTCTGGTTCTTCTATGTGGGATGCCACCACAGCATGGCTTGATGAGCAGTGTGTAGGTCTGCACCCGGATCTGAACTGACAAAACCTGGGCCCCTGAAGAACTTAACCACTTGGCGAGGGGGCTGACCCTCAATATGACACATATTATGTACTTTAAAAAGAGTAAAATTTGAAATTTATAACAAAAAGTTAGCTAAAATAATTTTTTATATTTGAAACTATAAACATACCATTACATAACTCTTGCAATGAATCTGTAGATTGCCTTAGGAAGTGAGGACATTTTAACTACATTAATTCTTCCATCCAAGAACACAGAACATCTTTCCTTTTCTTTGTGATTTCAATTTCTTTCAACGTTTTATAGTTTTCAGTGTACAGCTCTTTCACCTCTTTGGTTAAGTTTATTCCTAGGTATTTTATTCTTTTTGTTGCAGTTGTAAATGGGAGTGTGTTCTTAATTACTCTTTCTGCTACTTCATGGTTAGTGTGTAGAAATGCAACTGATTTTTTATGTTGATTTTGTATCCTGTGACTTGACCATATTCATTTATTATTTCTAAAAGTTTTTTAGTGGATTCTTTAGAGTTTTCAATATGTAAAATCATGTCATCTGCAAATAGTGACAGTTTCACTTCTTTCTTTCCAATTTGATTCCCTTTTATTCCTTTTTCTTGCCTGGTTGCTCTGACTGAGACTTCCAATACTATATCAAATGAGTCATGAAAGTGGGTATCCTTGTCTGGTTCCTGTTCTTAGAGGTAGAGCTTTCAATTTTTCTCTGTTCAGAATGATATTAGCTGTGGGTTTGTCATATATGGCCTGTATTATGTTGAGGTACTTTCCTTCCTTACCCATTTTATTCAGTGCTTTTATCATAAATGGATGCTGTATCTTGTCAAATGCTTTCTCTGCATCTATTGAGAGGATCATGTGATTTTTTATTCTTCATTTTGTTAATGTGGTGTATGATGTTGATTGGTTTATGGATGTTGAGCCATCCCTGAATCCCTGGAATAAATCTCACTTGATCATGGTGTATGATCTTTTCAATGTATTGTTGTATTCAATTTGCTAGTATTTTGTTGAGGATTTTTGCATCGATGTTCACCAGTGATATGGGCCTGTAATTTTCTTTTTTTTGTGTTGTTCTTGTCTGGTTTTGATATTAGGGTAATGTTAGCTTCATAGAATGAGTTAGGAAGCCTCCCCTCCTCTTCAATATTTTGGAAGAGTTTGGAAAGGGCAAGTATTAAGTCTCCTTTGAATCTTTGGTAGAATTCATCAGGGAGGCCATCTGGTCCTGTACTTTTACTTTTTGGGAGGCTTTTGATTACTGGTTTGATCTGCTTACTGGTTATTGGTCTATTCAAACCCTCTATTTCTTCTTGATTCAGTTTTGGAAGGTTGTATGATTCTAAGAATTTATCCATTTCTTCTAGGTTATCTAATTTGTTGGTGTATAGCTTATTGTAGTATTCTCTTATAATCTTTTACACTTCTGAGGCGTCCCTTGTAATTTCTCTTCTTTCATTTCTGATTTTGTTTATTTGAGCCTTCTCTCTTTCTTTTCTTGCTATGTCTAGCTAAAGATTTGTCAACTTTGTTTATCTTTTCAAAGAACCAGCTCTTGCTTTCATTGATTTTTTTCTATTGTTTTTTGGTCTTGATTTCATTTATTTCTGCTCTGGTTTTTATTATTTCCTTCCTTTTGCTGATTTTGGGCTTTGTTTGTTCTTCTTTTTCCAGTGCCTTTACGTGCACTGTTAGATCTTTTTTTTTTGAGTTTTTTCTTATTTTTGAGGTAGGCTTGTTTTGCTATAGACTTCTCTCTTAGAACAGCTTTTGCTGTATCCCATAGAATTTGGCATGTTTTATTTTCATTTTCACTTCTTTCCAGGTATTTTTTAATTTCTCCTTTGACTTCTTCATTGACTCAATCATTGTTCAGTAGCATTTTGTTTAATCTCCACATATTTGTGGCTTTTCTGACTTTATTTCTGTAGTCGATTTCTAGTTTCATACCTTTGTGGTCAGAAAAGATGCTTGGCATTATTTCCATCTTCTTAAATTTATTGAGAATTGTTTTGTGGCCTAATATGTGATCAATCCTGGAGAATGTTCCATTTACATTTGAAAAGAATGTGTATTCTGTGGTTTTTGAATAGAATGTTCTGTGTATATCTACTAAGTCCGCCTGGTCTAATGTGTCAGTTAAGGCCAATGTTTCCTTATTGATCTTCTGTTTGGATGACCCATCCATTGGTGTAAGTGTAGTGTTAAAGTTACCTACCACAATTGTGTTATTGTCTATTTCTCCTTTTATGTTTGTTAATAATTGCTTTGTATATTTAGATGCTCCTATGCTGAGTGCGTAGATATTTATAAGTGTTATATCCCCTTGTTGGATTCTTACCTTTATCATTATGTAGTACCCTTCTTTGTCTCTTGCTACAGTTTTTGTTTTAGGTCTATCTTATCTGATATCAGTATTGCTATCTCAGCTCCTTTCTTTGTCACTTGCATGAAGGATCTTTTTCCATCCCTTCACTTTCAGTTTGTGAGCGTCTTTAGGTCTACGTGTGTCTCTTGTATGCAGTATATATATGGATCTTTTTATTTATCCAATTAGCCACCGTATGCCTTTTGATTCGAGCATTTAGTCTGTTGACATTTAAAGTAGCTGTTGATATGTATGTACTTATTTCCAATTTGCCATTTTTTTTCTGGGTATTTTAGTAGTTCTTCTCTGTTCTTGTCTTCTTCTCTTGCCCTCTTCCCTTGTGGTCTGATGGCTTTCTTTAGTATTACATATGTTTTCCTGTCTTTTAATTATTTTTTTTATAGGTTTCTGGTTTGCAATTACCATGAGGTTTATATATAATAACCTACATATATAGCAATCTATATTTTGTTGATGGTGTCTTTAGTTTGACCTCTTTCTTAAAGCTCTACTCTTTCCCTCCCCTCATCTCACACTTTATGTTTTCGACATCATATCTAACCTCTTTTTTTGGTGTGTGTATTCATTACCCTCTTAACACTGAAATAGGCAATTATTGTACTTTTGTCTTTTGACCTTCATATTGTCTTCATAGATGGTTGATCTGCTACCTTTACTCTATTTGAATCTTTACCAGTGATTTTATTGCCTTTTTTGGTGATAATTTTCTCATCCCTATTTGTGGTCTTCTCTTCCCACTTAAATAAATCCCTTTAAAATTTTTTGTAGGGCTATTTTCTTGCTGATAAACTACTTTAATTTTTGCTTGTCTGGGAACTCTATCTCTCCTTCCATTCTGAATGATAATCTTACTGGGTAGAGCATTCTTGGCTGTAGGTTTTTTCCTTTCAGCCATTTAAATATATCATTCCACTCCCTTCTATCCTGTAAGGTTTCTGCTGAGAAGTCAGGTGATATTCCCTTTGTATGCCACTTATTGCCTTTCTCTTGTGACTTTTAGGATTTGCTCTTTATCTTTAATTTTGGACATTTTAATTATAATGTGTCTTGCTGTGGGTCTCTTTGGGTTTATCTTGTTTGCTGCTCTCTGTGCCTCCTGTACTTGGATGTCTGTTTCTTTCCTTAGGTTAGGAAAGTTTTCAGCTAGTATTTCTTCAAATAGATTCTCTGCCCCTTTGTCTCTCTCTTCTTCTGCTGGGACACTTATAATACGAATGTTAGTGTGCTTGATGTTGTCCCAGAGTTCCCTTAGACTGTTCTCATTCTTTTAAATTCCTTTATCTGTTCAGCTTGGGTGATTTACTCTAGTCTTTTGTCCAGCTGGCTGATCTGTTCTTCTGTATCATCTACTCTGCTCTTGAGTCCCTCTAGTGAATTTTTCATTTCCAGTATTGTATTCTTCATTCCTGAGTGGGTTTTTAAAAATATTTTCCAGTTCTTTGTTGAACTTCTCACTGACTTCATCCATTCTCCTCCAAACATCAGCAAGCAGTCCTTGTGACTTTTTGTTTGAACTATTTGTCTAGTAGATTCTTTATTTCTGTTTCGTTTAGTTCTTTTTTGGGATTTTTTTCCTCTTCCCTTGCTTGGAACATATTCCTTTGTCTCCTCATTTGCCTCTTTCTCTGTGCTTATATCTATGTGTTAAGTGGGTCAGCCACTTCTCCTGATCTTGGAGAGGTGGCCTTATGTAAGAGATGCCTTATGAGGCCCAGCAGTGTGCTTCCCTCTCATCACCACTTCCAAATGTTCCAGGAGTTACCCTTGTGTGGGCTACATGTGTCCTTCTGTTGTGGCGGGATTGCTCTTGCTGTAGGTTCCCAGGGAGGATAGGCTGTCCCCTTGGCCAACTGCTTGTAATTCTCAGCTGCATGTCTCTGAGACCTTTTAGTCTGGACCCTTCAGTCACTTTATTGTGTTTGGGGAGCCCCAGAACAGTTGGCTGCAAGGTCTAATAGCACATTCCTCTTGCAGTTTTTCTGTTGAGTAGGCCCCCAGTGTGGTTGGTTGCTAGGCTCTGGGCTTACAAATGCTGTAGCCTTCTGGCCTCAAGTCTATTCTCAGCTCTCTCAGGATTGCAGCAGAGTGGGGCTGTCTCCAGGCATTGGAGCACCCAATTGTTTCAGGCTTTGGAAGGTGTGGCTGATCTCCTATGTGGCTGTTTGAGAAGCACCAGTCTTCTGCAGCTGACAAGCCCCATGGCTCACAGGTCCACACAAACTGTCAACACAATCCTGGCCCATGCACACATGCTGAACCCCTGCAGCAGACCCAGTTGCCCCACTGCAGGGGCCCCCACACACTCTACCAATGTCCCACACATTCCACCCACTCCTCACACACACTCTGCCCCACAGAGGTGTACCTACTCTCCTGCTTGCAGAGGATCCAGGAACCCAGTCTACGTAGACCCATAAGTTGCCTGAGGGCTTGCTGTTGGGTGTGGCCAATCCCTAGGGCTGGCTGCCTGCCCTGCCTGCCCTAGATTAAACTGGCTCACCAGTGGGTGGGGCAGACTTTGGTCTAACAGGCCAGGAGAAGAACTCCAATAGCATCTGCCTGTGTCTGTGTCAGCATGCCTGTACTACGTCACAATAAGGGTTACCACCAATGTCTCAGTCCCTGGAGAGTTCTCACTTCTCACTGAGATGTGCCCAGAGCCTATCAGGTGAGTCTCTTTTCAAGAAATGACTGTGCACCTTTCTTTCTGGTGATTTTAGGTTGGTTTCCAAAAGGGGTGCATTTGTGTGTTGGCCATTTAAGAGCTGGCCTTTTCCCACTTATGTCTGATAGCTTGTCTAAGAGTATCCCCTGTTGTAGTTAATAGCCAGCAAAGCCAGATATTATGAGACTCATTTCAGTTGTGCTGAGTCTGAAGGATACCGATAGCAGTAATGCTCCCCTGCTTAGGTTGCCCGCTCTTCCAGGGAAGGTTGCTTACCTTAGGGTTGCTCCTGGTCAGCTGTGAAGCTCCATGGTTCATGAAGATGACTTTTTTTCTCCCTACAACAGAATTTCTGCCTCTTCCACCTCAGTCAGGACTGTCCTTTGTTGCAGGGGTACTTTTTAATCCAGTTTTCAGTTCTCTCTTAGGGGTAATTTTTCCAAGAATAGCTTTAAATTTGTTGTTTCTGTGGGATGAGGTGAGTTCAGAGTCTGCCTACACCACCATCTTGACACCAACGGCTCTAGGTATTTTATTCATTACCAACTAGACAGTGCAGCCAGCCCTGGTGGTCTGTTGGTGAAGATTCAGCACTCTCAATGCCACAGCCTGAGCTTGTTCCCTGGTCAGGGAAGCACACCACCTGATATCTGTCATTTGTCAATCTGTAGTGGCTGCATGTTGCTGTGATGCTGAAAACTATGCCATTGGTATTTCAGATAACCCAGCAGGGGCACCCATGTTGGACAGGTTTCAGAGGAGCTTGTACACAAAGACAGACTAGGAAGAAGGACCTGGCCACTCACTTCTGAAAAAATTGGCCATGAAAACCCTATGAATAGCAGTGGAACATTGTCTGATATAGTGCCAGAAGGTGAGTGGACAGCACAAAAAGATAGGGCAGTGTTCTGCTCTATAGTACATAAGGTTGCTAGGAGTCGAATCAACTCGACTGCATTGACAACAAGAAAACTAGACATTAGAATATGACTTGGCACTTTGAGATTTAAAGGGGTTTTTTGATTTCCTATGGAACCCTGTAAACCATGCTCTCCTGGACTCATGGTAGCTTTGGTCATGTTGTTGACTCCATTGTTTCAAGCTCTGCTGCTTTGTTACTCAGAAAGAGTTCTGAGTGACCTTTGCTGATATTAGAAACTTAGACTGTATACTAAGGGATTCAGTCTCTTTGTGAAGGTGGCAGAATTTGTAAGTTTCTGAGTGAGTACTTCTTTATACTCCAGAGATCTGAAGGGAATATCTTACACCAAAGTAAAATGGTAACATTTCTGAAAAAGACTGGAGTGTAGTACTTCTTAAAATAATGAGGACTCATAGACAGAATTCCAAAGGGAGGAAAGAGGTATTTGTTCTCTTCAAAACATATGAAAGAATATCCATCCTTCACTTAATAAAGTGTTTGCCAGGATAGCACCATTATTTTACACTTAGGTAAGATGCCCAGTCGAATAATCCTCTGGCGTGTTTATAAAACTAACCACCAAATTAGAATAAGAATAGGACCATTTATATCTGAATATTCAAAAGTAGCTAGAGATAACAAAATAAGCTCTAACAATAACGGGCCTTGCTAGCTGACCAGTTCTGGCTGAAAAATAGTACACTATTCCTAAGAAGGTGATTCTTTAATTCCTTTGATTCTGACCTGGTTGTTTTCTGTGCTGATTCTAGTCTGGATTCAGCACTTCTTGAGAGCAGTTATGAATATCACCCTCAATTGCCTTTGTGCTGTTAGAGAAAAAATGGATAGAAAATTAGTTCAGGCGTTGGATAGGCAGTTATCTCTAACTCATAAACTATACCTGATAAATCCTGATTTATATACTAAGAATGAAGTACGTCCATTTCTTTACCACACCCTGAACTTCATCTTCCGTAACATACGACTTGTAACTTGAAACCTAAGGAATTTGTTCATTTTTCTTCCAAAACCTTTAGTAGTGCTCCTCTATTTCATATTTTACTGTAATGGAACCTCTGGGGAGAGTCACTTTGCTTTAGATTAATAGACTTAGCTGATAGATTGATGGAGATATGGAGTACTTCTTTGTTAGATGAAGACATTTGTTTCTCACTTCCATGTAGAGAATGAATATTGTCTTTTTATAGTGTAGGAAAGTAATTAGATAACAACTTAAAAAAAAAAAGAGGATTGAGGATGTAAAAACTATCTAGAAGTTATTAAGTCTGAAAAACAATCATCCAAAACAGTAACAGCTTGCATAGACGGTGCTTTAAAGTTTACAGTGGTTTCTATATATTATCTTATTCATTCACTCTCACTCATTTGTTTAATATTTACAGAGCACCAACTCTATAGGCAACACTGGATTGCCTTTTAATCCTCCAAACAATTCTATGAATTGAGTGCTATCCACATTTGAGAGATACAATGTATGTTTCTGTGTGAATTCTATGTATTGTTTTGTGATGGGGTTGATCTTATTGATATTTCTGTCTATTTAGTCTTTCTCAGGGCTTCAGAATTATGGTGGCCACGAGGCCGAGAGCTTTAAACACTGCCATACCTTGCATGGATAGCAGCACACTCTCCAAGTACCCACTACATACAAGGTAATAGATGTTTCATTGGATTTAGCAGATATAAAGGTTGGCCAAAAAGTAATTTGTGCAGCAGACAACTATGAATACCTGTATACTAGTAGTTTTATGAGGAAATAAAAGAAGCAGAAAAGAATACTTTAAATATTTAAGAACTAATAAGCTTTCCTCTGTGCTCCATTTAAAATTAAATACCTATGCAAGGCACTTTAATGTAAATTCCAGTTGTAGCAAATATCATTTGATTAATTACTTAGATTTCTATCATAGCAAGAGTCCCACTGACTGGTAATTACTGGTCTATTTGACCATCTCTTCCTCTAAACTGATCTCCTTAGAATATTGTGTCTTTCTGTTTGCTCCTTCCCGTCCTTAAGCACAGTACTTAGCACCTAATAAGCATTCAATGTAAGTTTTTTTAAATTGATAAGTGGCTAAATCACAGATCCATAAGTCTAAATTTCCAAATATTATTTTCCTGCCTGTGGACAGTGCCATTCAGAAGTCATTTCTAAAAGGGTGCCTTTTCTAGACATATACTGAAAAAAATCAAACTATCGCTCTAATTGAACTTCATTGGAGAATATAGGTTGGCTGCTTTCGGTATTTGTATTGAATTCAGAGAACTTCTATTTTTACCAAGTTATTTATCAGAAAAATTCGGTTAAGAATATTCAGTTATGAACAAACTAAGACTATGACAAGTGCATCATTTGACTAGATGGATGCTCACTCTCTCTTTTTTTTTGTGAGAACATTTAAGATTTATTCTCTTAGCTAATTTCAATTATATAATTATATTTCAAATTTAAATACATAATATAATTATATAATATATATAATCATACCTCCTTTCTGATGTAACTTTTTGAAATACATCTAAAATGACCAAATTTGAATTCATCCTGAAACAATTTGCTACAAGAAAACTTTTCTTCGTTTGATTGCATGAACTAATTGTGACCAGATGGAGAAAGACTTGTTAAAAAGTACCATTCCTCCTCACTCCCCAAAAGCTTAATGTCGTCGATTCATAAGCACATCTCACCTTGATAGAATACAATGGAAGTACCATTTCCACTTTCATAAGATTGAGCCAAGAAGAGGTATAAAATGATGTAGCTATCTGTATTGTCCCTCAACCTGTTCAGTTAGACCAGTGTAATTGCAAGGAGAAGAAAGGATACTCACTACTGCTAAATACAATATGTTTCTACAAAAATTCTATAATTTATTTAGTTATTAACCAGAACTTTTATTGATGCCTGGGCTGAAGTTGAAGACTCATAATGTAAAGAGGGGGTCAGTTGTGAATCCTGTCAACGCTGTGCTGGTGACAGACTTTGTTACATACAAAAAGAAAAATTGGCTTCAGAACATTTGGAATGTGTTGTCTGAACAGATATAAAGAAAAAGAGATTGGCATCCTTGTAGCTATATCTTATGTATTCAAAAGCTCCTTTCCATTCACGGAAAAAAAAACCCCCAGAGTTCATTATGTATTTATGAAAAACAAAATTACCTATTCGTAAAAATCAAAAGCAATATGTTTGCTTATATCAACGGGCAAAATTAATACAACTCTTCCTATAATAGCTCATTCGCTCTGACATGATTTTGAATATCAGAACAAAATGTCAAGAAGAGTTATAAATTGGAATAAGATAAAGTTCTTCAAGTAAATTGTTTTCTCTATAGAGTCATAGGAATCAATTATTTACTCTTCATGGAAATGTTAACACTTCTAATTTATACAGGAGCTTTCATCTTTACTTATTGATTTACCTACAGGGCATGCCCTGACTATAAACATCAAGGTACATTATTATTATTGCTGGCACTGACTATTAATAACTGGATATCAGAGCTGTGCTTCCAGAGACATGTTCAATCTGCTTTTGATTAAACCAAGCCTGCAATTATTCTTGGATAATATTCCCTTGAATCATACTTTTGAATATTAGGAGCAACAACCTTACTCTTCTTTCTCTCATGTATTTTTAAATTTGTCCTTGTCTTGTAAAAATAACTGAAGATGTGTTGAAACTTCATGGTGGCCAATCTTGCAGACATCAGTGCTCCCTTCCTAGAACAGGTAGGGATGGGAAAGGCAACTTCCTACCAGAGAGACAGCACTTGGTAGGATTATTCAATTTCTGAACTTACTGCTTCTACCAAGGCTGTTAATTAGTACCAACTATGACAGCTTGTGGCAGGATTGGACTCTTGTTCAACACAAATAATCATTAGCTGCTAATGACTTTAAATCACTGTGAACAAGGCAGAGATTGATCCTGTGACCTAAATCTTCCAGGGGATGCTTAGAAGTTATATGGTCTCCCGTAATGAGTGGAGCTGGGTGTCTGGATCGAGGGTTGGGATTTTTTTCTTAGCCACAGAACTAATTTATTTGAACAAATAATTTGTCATATTGGGTTCTCAATTTGCATAATTAAAAAAATAAATCTTTTACCTGATGCATCTATTGTGTGTATACAATTAGTGCCATACAAAAAAGCCACATAAGAAATGTATAAAATACTTCCTCAAAGTTTTGTTTGCACCTTTGTAAGATTTAGGAAATATCGCTCTTATTTTTCTTTCCATAGTGATTAGAATGGTTAGTTCTTTCCCATAATCTCTAGATAATGGGTCACTTAAGAATGGTTTGGCTGAAAGTGGAATGAATCAATGCAGAATGAAAAATGACTCCCTTAAAGTATCTTGGAAGATAAAAAAATGATGAGTTGGTGATGTAGTTCTTTATATATTTTACATGTATTTAATATGCTGTATAACAGTTGCTGAATTTATACACATAACTAGATCCAGGGACAGACTTATAAGAAGGCACTTAAAACACACCAGAATTAAATAGGGCAGAGATTTGATTTAACACGACAAAAAATTTTAATGTGGCATAAGGAATATAAGAAATACAAAAATATAATAAATAAAATATTCGAGACCTCCCAATAACGTTGTTAAATAACTTTATTATAGCGTTAGTAGATGCTTTGACTGTTAAACAGACTGTTAGAGCATATGAATTGGCATGTGCTAGGAGTGAGAGCCTTGGGTTACATTTTTATTTTATTTTGCCACTCACTTGTTGCATAACAGCATCCAAAACAATCACCACACAGCACCCCTCAAAGATGGATGATTATTGCCACTCTGCCAGTGGTGACACCAGAAACACAGGGTTGTCACCACGTCTGTCAGCAGCCAATGAGTGGTATATACAAACACCAAATATTACACATGTATATTTTAAAATGGAATTTTACCTTCAGACAAGCATAATTGCTCTTTACTTTGCTAAGATTCCCTATAAATTTATATGCATTTATTAAGAGATTACCATATATGGGATTGGTTTAACAATTATTACTCTCAACTAGAAGATAATGTGGAACAAATGAAAATGGAATGCCTTGGAAATTTGCCTGACTTCTTTTGGAATGATAGCTTGGGGAGAGTTAGAGATGGAAAATAGGAATTCTTAGATTTTTCAGAAATTGATTTCAACGATTTTGATATTCTTGGATGACGGTGAGGTTTAGAATTTTTATGGTAGCATTAAGTATGTATTCTCAGCTTGAAGTGTTTTATTCTAATTCGCTCAACTAAATTGTAACTTTTCTTTGCGAACTTGGTAAATTCTGCTCATGACAAGAAGATGCTTAATATAGCAGTAAAAACTTATATTTATTGGGTGTCTGCCATGTCCAAAGAATTCGGCTAGGTACTTTCACATATATTATCTCATTTTCACAAAAACACAGTCCAAACTGATGGAGAAATTAAAAGCCAAATGTAAATGTATTTCAACTCACATGAAGCATGGGGCTGATTCTTGGCAAAATTGTTACTATTTATCTTTGGTCTTTCCAGCTTCCCTTTTTCTGCATCCTTTCCTAAATCCTTGCCCCATGAATACCGGCTTTAAAGAAAGTATGTGCTATGGGCCATTTGCATCTTATGAATATTTAAGCAATATCAAAGACAAAAATCCAAGAAGTTTTAATGCTAATATGTAAATAGAGCAATAGCTTATTTTAGATAAAGTCCGGGATGCTCCCTAATGATAGTAATCTGGAATTCTCTGAGATACTGAGACTGAGAATCACAAGTGCTCGCAAAAACTGAAGGTTACTACTGGACCTTGGAAAAGAAAATACAATCCTGGGTTATGGGTAAAATGATGGAATCATGATCTCAGAAAGGTTCTACAGACGTACTTCACTATTATTTCAAGCCCTAGGACCATAAGTATAACAGTGAGTGTCTAAATTAGTGGCAAATTAAAGAGCAAAAACACTGTCGGTATTTTTTTCTTCTTTCCTGAAGAAAACCTAAATATCTGTGTTCTTATGTGTGTGTGTGAGCCCCCATATCTGTACGCCCTCCTCTGTGAGCTTGTACCTTCACATTGGTGTGCACGTACATGATTTCTCAGAAAGAAAAAGCACAAATGATGCAGAAGACCATGACAATTGTCAATGAGTGATAACACCCCCAAGAAACAGAATCAGAAATTTTATTAAGCTTTAGCCCTTCTGCGGATACATCCACATCAGGTTAGATTCATACAAGAAAAATGAAGCAAACACTCAAATGAAGTTATGGGTGTGAAAGACAGGGAAGGAAAAACAAAGGGAAAAAATCATCCTAAAATTGTCAATTTCAAGCCAGGGAAATGTGATCGGAGCCATAAAAATGTCAAAAGTGTAACAAAGCCACAAGTCTAACTGGATAACCGGCCGTTTGACAAATCTAGCAGGACCCTTTTTCTATCTGTGAATTGAGGATAATCTTTGAAGAGAAACATTGGCCTTTTGACTGCTTAGATTCTTCTTCTAAGATCAGCACTATAATCCAGGTTAATTAAAGGAAACTGGCAGAGGTTCCATGGTGAAAACAAAAGCAGGTTTTCATGCAACATGTGCTGTAGGTTAGTAATGGGCTGTTGGCTTCTTGGGACGGAATGTACTACTGGATATGCGTTGGTTCATCACAGAGAGAGAGCCTGAAGCATCCACCAGGGTTACAGTCAACAGTTATTAAATCCATTTCCTACTTAAGTTCTCTAAGGTTCATCACATGCCTCTTTCCTGAAGTGACCTGATTCTTCGGCCGTGAATGTATGGTGCGACTTGCAAAGCTTCTCTCAGTATAATAACAGTACACTCTTTTCATTACTGTATTTTTCTCTAGAGCTGGGTGTTTTTCCCAGCTGATTCTTACTTGGCTCTTGAGAAATCAAATCTTATCCTGGCTCTGTGTATATCACCCTACTGCTTTACTGTTTTATTATTATTATTTAATATTTATGGATGTGACATCACAATTATTGTGTGCCCATCGCCAACTTCTTTAACCTCATTTTGACAGTCCGTACCCACAGGGCTACAGATGTTCTGTGAAAAAAAGGTGCAGCTCTCAGAGAGCACATCAGTGAGACACTGTTAGTGAGTTGGTAATTAGCATGCTTTCTCTCCATTATTTTGGATGGTCTCTGCCTTGCTTTCAGCTCTTCTACAGCAGCATTATTTTTTGCCTCTCTTAAGAACACACCATCAAATTTCACTTCATGTAACTACATCTGGAAAGAAAATATCAATCATTCCAGTAATTAAGTGTGGCTATTTCATTGCTGTTTACTATTTGGTAAAATCTCAGAATTTCCTTGAGCATTATTCTAGAATCTAGCCCCTGAGAAGTGTTATCACAGATACTTAAAGTTTTGTGGTAAACCTAATGAGATCTCATGATAATTTTGGTGATATCTTATTAAAACTCTCCGTAGTATAATTAAGCCCCACCATACTGCTTTTAATTGAGGGGAGGAAATTCTGAACTATAATGTCAACAGCTGCAATCACTTTATGAAAATGTTAAGACAGCAAAGCCAAAATAGATACAGATTACTATTATGTAAATTTCAAATTCACGCACACACACACACAAACACAGACATACACACAGCAGATAAGACTTTGCCTTAAAGTGGAGATGGAAGTAGATGAAATTTACATCAACCTTACCATCAAGTCTTGTGTATTAATCAACAACTTCTCCCCTCCCACTTCCTCTGTTACACAGGTCCACGGAGAACCACTCACCCTCAGGATCTCACCTCAGATTGGTATGTTCCTCCAGCTGCTACTTCCTTTCACATTGGAAGTCCTGCCCTGTCCCAACCATAACTCCTAGAACTACGTTTCCCAACATTTGAAGTCACAAGGCTATAAAATCAGCCACAGAGAGCGCTGGGGCAGTACCAGCTCCACCTTCCCTTGAGTCCAAACCACTAGGCACAGCACCAGCTTCTGAAAGCTGGTTCCCTCTCTATCCTTGCACAAGAAATAGCTGCTTCCTAACAGCTAGGGGTATGTCCTACCTTGGATTCATTGGGTCTCCAGTGCCTACCAATGTATTGTGCATAGTTTTCATCTGTGGATGAGACAAATAAAATGATAAAAATCTATGAATATCATTTTTAGTTGAAATTTTTATTGAGATAAATGTAGATTCACATGCAATTGTAAGAAATAATACAGAAAGATCCCCTGTACACTTGTCCAGTTTCCCCCAGTGGTAACATTTTGTAAAACTACGGTAGAGTATCACAATCAGGATATTGATAATGATACAATCCCCTTATTTAGATTTCCTTAGTTTTATTTGCACTCATGTTTGTGTATGTAGTTTCTATATGATTTCATCACCTGTGTAGGTTTGTGTATCAACCACCACATTCAGGATATTGATTTTTGTTGCCCTTTTATAACCGTACTCACCTTCCTCTTTCCTCCTTCCTCCTCATGCCCCATCCCTAACTCCTCACAAACGTTAATCTATCATCCATTTCTAAAATGTTGTCATTTGAAAAATGTTATATAAATGCAATGAGAACTTTTGGGACTGGAGATTCATCTCAATTATTGTGTATCAACAATTTGCTCCTTTTCATTTCTGAGTGGTATTCCATAGTACGTATGCGTGGTAGTTTGTATAGCCATTCATGTATTGAAGGACAGCTGGGCTGATTCTAGTTTGGGCTATTACAAATAAAGCTGCTATGAACATTTGTGTACAGGTCTTTTGTGAGGGTGAGCTTATATCTCTCTGAGATAAAAGCCCCGTAGTCCAGTTACTGGCTTATATGGTAGCTATATGTTTAGTTTTTAAAGAAACTCTTTTCCAGAGTAGCCTTACTATTTCACATTCCCACCAGACATGTATGAGTAATCTCATTTCTCCAGTTTCTCCATATCCTTGCCAACATTTGGTTTTGTCAGCTATTTTTTATTTTAGCCATTCACATAGATGTATAGTGCTATCTTGTTGTGGCATTAATTTGCATTTTCCTAGTGGCTAATGACATTGCACATCTTTTCTTGTGCTTCTTTGCTATCTGTATACCATTTTCAGTGAAATGTCTCTTCATATCTTTTGCCCATTTTCTAAGTGGATTGTTGTTTTCTCTTTTACTATTGAGTTTTGAGACTTCTTTATATATTCTAGAGATAGTCCTTTGTCAGATATATCGTTTGTAAATATTTTCTCCCAGTCTGTAGCTTGTCATTTCATCCTCTTCACATGCGCTTTCACAGTTTTTAATTTCTGGACGTCATTTTAACAATGCCATGAGTGAAGCCAGAGGGAATACATTGGTGTTTGCTATTTATTTAATTTTATCTTTTTGTGAGGAAGATTGCCCCTGAGATAACTTCTGTTGCCAATCTCCTTCTTTTTGCTTGAGGAAGATTGTTGCTGAGCTAAAATCGGTGCCAATCTTCCTCTATTTTTTATGTGGGATGCCACCACAGTATGGCTTGATGAGCAGTACTAGGTCCATGCCTGGCATCTGAACCTGCAAAACCTGGGCCACTGAAGCAGAGTGTGTGAACTTAACCACTATGCCACTGGGCTGGCCCCTGGTGTCTATTATTTAAAGACTATCATCAAGATGTAAGTTAAACTGTAAAGTCTACAAAAATGTAGTCCCATATCTAGTTCAGTACACCGATAATAACAGCTGGTGGCAAAATAAGATATGTAAGGGAATGTTATAATAAATGTTTCTCTATGAATTAATTTATTCATTCGATAAATAATTACTGGCTGAGTCTTATGTGTTAGGCCTTATGCTGGTGATGCAGTGGTGATCTAAGTCACAAGAATGTACAAGTAATACTGACGTAAGAACTCTGAAGTAACGGAATATTGTACAACAGGAACATTTAACAGAGGAACCAACATTCCTCTTAGGAAATAATGCCTGAGTTGAGAGCTGAAGGATGAGTAAGGGTTAACTGTGTAAGGAGTGGAGGAGGAGAATGGGCAGTGAGGGTGGCAGACAGGGAGATGTATAGTACTCAAAGGGGGTACCACAGTGCAGAGATCCTACAGTGGGAGGGAGCATGGAGAGCTGAGGAATGAAAAGAAGGGCAGCTGTAGGGTGTGGGGAGTGAGGGGAGAGTGATTCAAGACAGGGCTAGACTTTGGTCTTTATTTTGAGAACTGTTCACAGGCCTTGATAAGTTTTGTGAGGGAGAAGAGTTTAAGGGGATCAAATTTGCATTCTGAAAAACATTGTCTAAATGCTGTGTATAGAATGAAGAATAGAGGGAGGAAGGAGTGGCTGTGGGCCCACACTTAAGCAGCTTCTGTGGTTGTTCAGGTGAACGTTAATGGTGGTTTGAACTGGGATGCTTACGATACACTCTTAGTAAAATTTCCAAAGGATTTGTAGTCAAGGCAGTGAAACTGAAGACAAGATTTGCACTGCATTTGTTCATAGAATTCAGTGCACTGCCTTCTGGACACATAGTGAAAGGACTACTGTGGGAGCAGTTTCTTCTTTGGTAAGGGACAAGGACAACCATTTACCTGCCTTTGGGGCTGATTCTAGAGGCTTCAGTGCTTTGTCTTGCCCCTAAGAGCTAAGGTGACACTTTATTCCAACCAATTTTGTGATGTCTCTCTTTAGTTATACCTAAACCATTTTGTTTATCTGGGGCCCAAAATCCAAATGTCCTGAGTAGCTCTCCTAAGACCTAAGTCACACGAAAGGCAGGATGTTAAAAAAACAAAAAAAAAGAAGATGAGATAAGAAAACCTAAGGGAGTATGAGAAAAGACAAGGAGGGAGGGAAATATAAACAGAATCTGTGACATAAGAATGAGGACAAAAGGGTGCATATGGCAGGGAGGGCCATCCATTATCAGTTGGCATTTCCTCCCCAACAGAGGCTCCCATGTGGGTATAGCTCCCTCTCTCCAGCCGTGAGTGATGGCAGCGATGCTATTTTTGTGGAAAAAGAGTATGGAATCCTGAAGGGACAAATTGGAACCATCTATGGGAGAGTCTTGGGAGCTGGAAAGGGTCCATGATAAAAAGTAGCAATTATGTTATAGAAGCTACTGGAGGGATCAGGCAGGAGTGGGTGTCAGCACATCTTTCACATGAACCAAGGATAAAATTTTACTTTAAATTCACAGTCAGGTTTCCAAGTCTACTTGAGATATTTGGTGTCTGTACTTGTTTATACTTGGCAAATCGTAGTTTCCTTTGTGTATGTGTTTTAATAAAGAGCTTGAAGAGAAAAGAAATATCTGTAAAGCTTTTGGATGATAAATAGATCTCATAAAACATTTTAAAATAATCTAAGTGTAAATGATTCAAAAGCATATGGACTGAATTTCTCAAAATATCAAGAGAAATGAAAAGAAAAACAAATATGTAAGGAATATAATACATTGTTTTTATCAAATATTTCAAATATCTCTGATTAATATGCAGAAGATCCCCAGGCCCAGTTGTGTTTACCTGTCTCAAGGTTAAAGGTAAAGGAAAGGACCTCTCTGTGATCTAAGAGACAAATGAAATGTAATATACTTTGGGTATATATTAATACATATGTATCCAAGAGGTCAATTCAGTTCTAGTGGTTTAGGCTGCTAAGTGAGTTGCTTTGTTCACAGGGAAACTATCTGGTTTACTCAGCAAGTTAAGAAGGACTCACTTTTGATATTTTTGGCCTTTAGAAAAATGACCTTTTTTTCAACATTTTTCTTTTAGCCACCATATTCACATTCTAATTCTAGCATATGGGAAAGATTGGCAGTGCTGGTAGTCTGGGCTTTGGGGCAGTGGGGGCAGCTGGCATCAAGATTAAAAAATGCTGAAATGCTCAGGATGGTATTTAAGAAGTAATTGCAACTGTGAATGGCTGTCTCAGGCAGTGTCAATGCTGTTTGCCTCTACAAATATGACCCCTTCTTTTTTATGCCTGGAAAATTCAGGAAGATGTTTTGTTTCTACCTTAGATAACCACATTTTGCACAGCTCCTTTTTATATTCTATGACAGATTCTGTTGGAAACTGTGCCCTACAAGGTGTTCACAGAGTGGTGTTGGCCAAGTGGTTACACATATTAGCTATTCCATCTGCAAACGGTTGTAGGACCAGATTCTCTCTCTTCCTATTGAATGAAAAAAAGAGAAAAATATCTGAAGATACAAGAACCACAGAAAAAAAATTATGCACTAATTGTGTTCTCCTTCATCTCACTCATCTCGTTGAGACAGTATTAGACTTACAAATGATTTTATTGTTTGAAATCACAATGCTTTTCTCACAATTCTGTTTCACCTTAGGTATTCTAATCTATTTAAAGAAAAGTCACCTAATTTGGGGGAATTTTCTGATAGCACAGAATCCTCTGTTTCTTGCTTGCTTCCAAATTTTCTAAAATGTAATTGTATTGTGTTACCCAAAGAGAGAGAAGAAGAAATTTGCCCGAGGGAGAGTTTATCGATGTGGGAGAATTCTGCCAGGGTAAAGAATCCTGAGAGTTGATGCCATCATACAGTTAGAAATCACTCTTAGGAGTGTGGAGAAAATGATGGCCCACATTAAGTGAAGTAGACTGCCAACACTGAGGAACAGACAGTCAAAAAGAAATAAAAAAGCTCAAGGAAGTAAATATCCTATGTAAGGCTGGAAAATCTGCCTGATGTCTTTGTTTTAAAGGAAGTTGCAAAGGACACTCCATTTATCAAAGTAGTAAGGAATGCTTTGTCGAGAGGTACAACATCATAGAGAAGCTCTCTGGTGGCTGTGCTCCATAGTCCAGAGCTGACGGTAGGAGTTGCTTTAAGAGAACTCGGCTCCCTGACAGCAATGGAGAAGGAAAGTATCCTGAAATGATAGAATCCAATTGTTAAATGTCAAAAACCAGTTGGGCAGACTCACTACAATGAGTAGCAAGGCTGCAGAGGTAGCTGGGAGACCCGAGATACAGAGAGCTCTGGAGATGGTTAATGGAATAGGGCATCTCCACGGGCAAGATAGATGGGAAGCCAGCAAAGGTATTGCTCAATCTAAACAATTAGAATAAATCAAGAGTAGATCATCAATATCATCAATAGGCTAGGCATCTTCTCCAATATAGTGTCAAAATTCTTCACCCTTTTTCTGAATCTGAGCCGGTTTACCAATCCATAACCTACTCTGTATAGGAGAGACCAGATTTCCAGAAGGAAGGACACAGCAAGATCATGACAAGTATGTATGGTAATAGATCCCCCAGTATTTCCACAAAGGAGCCAATGGGCATTTGCTTAATAACTACATACTGAGAAAATGGGAATACTCAAACATTTTGAGGAACAGTGGATACAGAGCCTATGAGGAATAAATAATAAATGAAGTCCTGGTCCAGGTTTGGCTGAAGGGGTCCAGAGACCCACCCAGTGACTATTTCCTCAGTCCTCCAGAATATAATTGAGTGTAGCAGGAAGATCTCACATTGGTTCCTAAGCCTAAGCCTGTGGGTAAGAGCAATTATGAGGAATGCCACATAAAGCCTTGGGAGCAGCCTCCCATCCCCACTTTCCTTCCTAGGACTGAATTTCTCATTCCCCAAGCTTCTGGGAATGTTGAAGGCCAACAGCACAAAGCTGATAACTCAATAACCGGGTCATTCCTCCTTCCCAGGGTAGCCTGGATCTAATGGTTCATGCGAAGGATATAAAGGTTAACTCCTTTGCCTCATTTCCAACAACTGTGCTGTCAATGCTCCTAGCTCTAGAACTCCCTATGAGACTGGCTGAGGTCTTCGTGGTACCCCCTTTCTCTCTCTGCCCAGTGCCACTTCTTTTACCATCCCACAGGTGGTAATGCCAAGGATATTCCCCAATAAGCTTTGTGCATACAAATCTCAGTCCCCTCAGAGTTCACCTCCCAGGGACCTGACCAACAACATCATCCTTTCCCTTTTCAAAAGAAAAGAATTGTGGGACTGGCCCAGCAAAACAAACTCATCAGTTTATTTTGGCCAACTCCTCCAAAGTGTTTGGTATACTAAGTGATCATTTGCCTGTGGTCTTCTTAATATGAAAATTATCTTAATTTGGTGAAAGGTAAATTGAGAAAAAAAGAATAATTCTTTTGTTTGGACTCAGCCTGGTTTTCCTATCAGAATTTAATGTCAAAAGATTCAAGGTATAGAGGTGGTTCTTCCTTTGGGGAAAGATGTCTACCTGCCTTCCATTGTTAGGGAGTTCAGACCAGCTTTGAGCTACAGCACTGAGTAGAAAGGAGCCTCCTTATTCTCTCGGATTATTACATGCAAAGTGGCTAGAACCTTGTTGAAATCCTCCAAACTTGAAATGAATACTACTTTTCTCCCTTCTCTACAATAATTAAATTATTTTTGTTATAGTAGTAAATCAGGAACAATTTCACCTTTCATTTTGATATTTTGAAATTAACTTTTATTTTAAATCTCAGGGTCTAGATTGGCTTTTACCTATTGCTGTTAGAAGGCTTTATAGCAACTATAACCAAGCTCCAGATGCATGGGGAAAGGTACTAATATTTACCAAATATCTACTATGTGCCTGCCATTATGCTTGGTTTATCCACGTGCATTATGTTATTTAATCTCCACAACCATCATGTATTATAAGTATTATTCCCTTTATATAAAAAGGTGAGAGGTAACATGACTTGACTAAAATCAGACAGCTCATAGCTGAATAATCAAGGCTAGAACCCAGGTCCTAAATCCAACTTTAAATCTCTTGCCACAGCTAATTTGACTGTTTGCCTTATGACTGAAGCCCATTCCCTCTTCATGGAACTTTCCTAAGATCTTAAAAATTGTATCATCAGGGCTGGCCCCTTGGCTGAGTGGTTAAAGTTCCATGCACTCTGCTTCAGTGGCCTGGGGTTCGCGGGTTCGGATCCCAGGTGCAGACCTGCTCCACTCATCAGCCATGCTGTGCAGGCATCCTTCACGCAAAGTAGAGGAGGATTGGCACAGATGTTAGCTCAGGGCTAACCTTCCTTAAGCAAAAAAAGGGGAAGACTTGCAACGGATGTTAGCTCAGGGCTAATCCTCCACACACACACCCACACCCACACCCACACCCACACCCACACACACACAAATTGTATCATGCTTATCTGCAATATTGTGATTTTACAGATAATTAGAGTCTATGGAAATTTTATTTCATTTTCCAAAAATCACAGAGAAATTTGTGGGTTGATTGAAAAGAGAAACCCCATTTTTTGCCTCTGAAAGCAGTAGACTATATCATCCTCCTTTTTAATTCTTTGGCCTGAATTTGGAAAACATTTCCCTTGTACAGAATAAGAATTTTGTATTTAAAATATAATTAATTATGGCTCATGTGTGTATGTATGTGTGAGTTCATGCTTGTGTATGTATTTAATTTGTATGACATGTATTATTGCCTCCTGGAAGTGAATTAATAGACCATTAGAGTAGTTTAGAAATATTTAATGTATTTTGGGAATGATTCTCTGCCTACCTCACCAGTGGTTTTATAGGATACCAGGGTGATGGGGTAAAGCAATGGTTTCCCTAACCAGATATGAAACCAATGACAACGACTCTCCTAGGTGATGACTTTTCAGGATAAAAGGCAGTACACTTCTTCCTTCCGCTGTTCTCTATACGTTAGATATAGTCGGCCCTACCCCTGACTGAGTGGTAATCAAAGGAATAACTTTAGGAAGTAAATCTTTCTGCTTTATCATTTTAGTTACAAGAAACCTTTCTGAGAAAGCTCACAGAGTATAATAGTGTAGCATTGCCTGGATAGGGGCTCTCCTTTTACTAAAATAAATAGCTAGGTGGAGATAAATAAGTGATTCTAGAAAGTATTGAGAAGTAATTGTATGTGTCTCCTTAAATCAAGAGCAGAATTTGGTGAGTAACACACATCTTGGTTTTCTTTCTACTCTGGAGAAGAAAACTAGAGAGTGCAATATACCATTCACATCAGTACCTCCAGAGCAACTCTCATTGGTTCGAGGTCTAGAGCAGTGACTCAAGGGTGCATTGGATTGTTGTCCATCAGACAGCATTTTCTGCTTGTTGTTACTAATGCTTTTTTTAAATCATCTTGGGGTCAGTGTGTTTCCGTGTGGGAAAACTCTAGGCTACCCAATAGAGTCTATTTTAACACTGACTCAAGAGGGTTACGCAAGAATCCAACGCAGTGCCCTAATAAACAGTTAATCTTACGTAACACTGCAGTTGTTCTGTAAGTGCAAAACCTTTGGTTTAGTTACTAAAGCAAACAATGCATATTACATCCAGTGAAAGCCCTGATGTCCTGCAGTTAAACTATTAGAGTGATAAGAATTCATTCTTGTGTGTTTACTTTATAATTTCTAAAGTGTTCTGTTTCATTCAATATCTTGAATGTTTAATATAACTAATTGCTTCTTGCTCTGGAAATGAGCATGTTCCTTGATAAATTGTTCAAGTGTTCAGGCATATAAATTGAAAAGATTTAGATTCTTGACCCTGTGTATAGTATACAAGTTGATGAAGGGAACCTCACTGTCACATGCCAGGCAGGTTCTTCGACATCATGTATTTCCAGAAAGATTGCTGAAAATTAACATAGACTTTGCAAAGCTAACCTCCTCTCATTTCAGAGTTTTTTTTTAAAGCTAGAAACAATTGAGCCATCATTGAACAGGCGAAAAAATCATAAAGGTTTACTTTACACACAACACACACACTCTCACCTACACATAAACAGTCATTAAATATTATGTATTTTCTGAAGCATTTGTGAAAGCTAAGGGAAGACACTGAAATAAGTATAAATGGTAGTGGTGATGGGGGAGATAAAGTAACAGTGCCACCAATTACCTTTACCAGCCATGTCACCCTATTACGTAATTCATACAGATACGTAGATATATCTTTATAGACTGGCTTTGGTTTATCTATGGAGACAGATGTTATCATTTGAGTTGAACCCAGTACATCATACATTCATAAAAGCCAGGTGGATGACACTGCTTACAGGGAGTTTAGTGCCTGTCTATAAAAGCCAGATGGGTGCCGCTTCACAAAAAAAGTTTATATTGGCCAGCTATGGCTGCACTCCAGAGAGCAATGAAATGTTCTCAGTTCTCCAAAGAATTTCTCCACTCTTGGTCTTCTGTTATGATTGTCTGCAGAAATTTTCAGGACAGAGACTTACCATTGATATTATCATATACATACTATAACTAAAGACAGTTGCTCTTTTGGCAGTACATAAAAAAGATAAGGCACTCAGCACCCACTCGAGCCAAAGAAAATAAACCAGTCAGATTGTAAGATGATTTTATATTGGCTTTTCCTCTCACTTATAAATGGTTTTGAGCCCTATATATGTGGTTTAAAGTATGTCAAAATGTACAAGAGACATTTTTGATGGAAAACACCCAAAATCTATTCTCTTCACCTGTATTAACACACAAGATTCCAAAATCTTGTGGTGTCCGAAAATTGAGCCAATGCTGAGTGGAGACTGAGTTGATATTCCGTCTCTATGTGGTTTCTTCATAAAACATTTATTTTTGTGACTTCTTCTTTTTCTGACTTGTTGACTGAATTGGTTATGCTTGGTTTCTTACATTTTCAGTCCCATAAATAGTTTGCTTGTGGTACAATATTATGATTACTTAAAAATCCTAGATTTAGAATAGACTCTTTAAATTCAAGAGAGAACCATCTCAAGGCTTTGTAAATATTCAAATTTGTGAATATCACAATAACCAATTATTTTCCCCATGAAACTTTTTATATTCTAAGATCCATAACTTTCTTAGATTGTTTCACATTCTCTTTCATTTCCACCTCTAGCAGTAGTGATTCCCTCTTGTTGAGGACTATTTTTTTTCACAGGGAAACAAAATTTATATCACCTCATGATTTTTAGTGTTTATGTGAAAGGTAGAGAATAACAGATCTTAGTTGCAGTTGATGAGGTCAATAAGCCTCTAGCCTGCAACACGTCCAACTCAAATTCTTCAAGGTTATTCACTGTTGGTGAAATTATGGATGTTAAAATCTGTGGATGCTAAGAGCTTACCATGTTGTCTAACCCAATACACCTGTACACAATAAAGCTCCTTAAGGCTTTGGAGATAGATGGATGTTTAATGTGGCTGAGCAAAGGAAAGAAGCATTTCAATTAAAAAGAGGGAGAGCATGAATATCTCCTCCTCATCGGGGTCTTTCTCGCCCTTCAAATTTCTTTAGAGATTTCAAAATAGCTTCTCTCTACACGAAATTTGAGAAACTCTGAGATAAACAACCACTGGGAGGTTCCCTCAAATTTCAGGTGTCTGGGCTAAGAGTTCAGAGTTGATACCGCTTGGATTGCTCAGTGAGAAAGCTCAGAGAAAAATGAGCAGCAAAGCAGTCAATTCATACTGCTCATGGACCAGCAAGCCAAAGAGATGGTTAGTCAAATATGCCAACCATGCTTGGCTCTTCTAGTCTTCATAGTAGTAGAGTTTCTTTGCAGGTTGAAACACAATATCGTAGTGTTGTTGAGTAGTGAACACAGTTCCATTGCCACGCCCCATCAGGAAATAGAATCTACGGCCCTAGCAGTGGCACCTTAGTAGTCGTGGCCTACTGAAATAGAGTCTAAGGAGTGAAGGACTTGAGCCTCAGTAATGGTTTATATTGACAGGACATAGTTTATCTTCGTGCACAGGGTAAAACAATAGCATGGGGCCGGATCTCTGAGATTCTGGGAGTCTTATCCCTTGAAAATCTTTCACGGTTAGAAATAAAGCATTGTAAAATATTAGATATTGCCGTGGTTCCCTACTATGGACATTTGTTTTTCACAGATAAAAGAAGTCAGTGTTATAGGTAAAACAATACATCTTTTAAGATTTTTTATAAAGTGTTGTTACTAATTGCATAAATATCTATAGCTATTGCCATTCGGTTGCTTTGGGAAATTTAATAAATAGCAATAAGTTCTTAATTGGGATGATAAAATTTTCCCTGATATTTAATACTAATTTTAATAATAGCACTATTTCTAAAATTTACAACAGATTTGGATACACTGGAAAGAGTTGAGTGTCATGTAAATAAGTGGATTTAAAAGGAAGTTCAGGAGGAATTGTTAACTAGAGTTTTATGTTTGTTTTTGTTTTGTTTCGTTTTAACTTGAGGAAGATAAGCTGTGACTATATTAATATTTATTCAGATATCTGGATAAAAATGATACTATTTGGAAACTGTAAGAATATTTAGGCTGTAATAATCTGGATATTTAGGTCCTGCCTAGAATGCTCCTCTAAAGATGAGTCTAAAGCCTAAACTATGGAGGTATTATTGCAATAGAAAAATTAAAATAGGCACTTTGATTTTTCTTTCTTGATTTCTATGGCTTTTTGTTTCTCTGGACTGTGCATAAACACGAGGAAAGCTAATTTTATATATATATTTTTTCTTTTTTTTGTCAAATCTTATTTGATCTTCATTGGATTTTAATCACATAGAGGGAAGTTAACCAAATTTTAAGGGCTTACATTTGGTTCCAAATGCATTCCATATTTACAGACTTTTTCTAATGTTCTAAATAATTATTGTTAGTTTGCTTTTGTAACTGAAGCAAAGGTATAGCATCTATAGTAACACCCAAGGAATGTTTTAATTTATTAATTAGAATGTTTACGGCTTCTTCAAAGCTGGTACCCAAATGCAAGCTAACACAGCGATCTGTGAATTAGTTTCTATTTTTAAATGTAGAGTTGCTATGGATATTTAAACAGGATTCAACTGAAAGGGAAAGTTCTCTGGCTAAATCAAAGCATCCTAACATTTTAGTGAAGTTTGGATTTTTGTTTCACTTTCCAAACTTGCAAATGATTTTTCCCAAGCATGAAAGGCAGAAGATGAGAATGGTGGGAAGAATGCAGTCACTGTAAAGTGAAGCACAGTCTCTGATTTCTGTGTAATTGCCACCATTCCATTTCAATCTTTATATCTAAAGTCTGATCATGATTTCTTTTGTCTCATCTACAGCTAAAATCGTCAAACTGATAAAGAACCGTTAAGTTGTTCTCCCAATTGTTGGATGGCAGATAATTCATTTTGGCTTACGAGCCTGGAGGAGAACTTGAAGAAGGAACCAAGGCAATTCCTTTTCCACAATTTTGTTCTACAAAAATCTCTCAAGATTGCACGTGGTTGAGAAGTCCCAGACAACATTGGAATTTTTCAAGGTTGACTCAGCAAACGATCCCTGATGGGGTTAGTCACTCATTCTCTGACCAGATCTCATCCAGATCATCTTAACTAGAGATACAGAGACGGGATGAGAGAAGATCTAAGCTAAATCGCTGGTTTACCTACAGCATTGATCTCTTTCACCTTTGGTTGTAAGTAGACTGACAACCCTGATCAAATTCAAATTGGTGTTCCTGTTTGAACTATTCCTTCTTCAAGGGAAGCTTCTTAGTAAGCAGGGTGTGGGCAAAGACAATGAAAGTTAAAACATGAATTTTTGAAGGCTCCTTGGCCACCCATCAGCTTTCTATAATGTGTCCTCCATTTCTTATCAGTCTCAGTATCTAATGCTTTTCTTTAGGCTGAAAATAAGTGCTTTCTTGGTAGTTTCATAGAACTTGTAAATTAAATCTTTAGAAATTGATAAGAGAAAATATGCGGATAAAATCAGAGAAACTTAGAGTAGTGGGTAGACTTAGTTATTGGGGAATCAAATACAAAGGAGGAGAGATGACATCGAACCAAGATAGATGCAGGTTGCTATTCATACAGTTAATTAAATATGACCTTGGAAAACACTAGTGACTGCCCGTTGTGTGCTACCAAGTGAAATGCTACTATAGTCAAGAGGAATCCTGGATTGCAAAACCACTCTCAAAGATATACAATATAAGTAAAATTGGTCTGAATCTTCAATACATTCTCAGCAAAGATTTTACATGTATAAATGGCTTTATAAAACTAGTTCAAATTAACATGGAAGAACTAGAAAGTGATTATATATTTTTTAATAGATTAATGAAATTTATCAGAAAACCAACACGTCTGGGAAGAACAAAATTCATGAATCTGGATCTTAGATCTGTAGCTCTCTTAATCTCTGGTTCTCTAGCAAACAGAGTCTGTGACGAAGCTTACGTGCTCAGACTTTATTGACAGGTGCAATCTCAGAGCAGCAAGTCTGAAGCCAAAAAAAAGGACAAATGGGGCAAGGAGGAAGGAATGCATACACAAAGAGATATATAATCAAGCTGGCCATAGCTTCATAAAAAACACAACTGGTTGCTTTCTTCTGTACAGTGTTTTCCAAACAGGCCCTGCCTCAGAGTAAACCTTTAGGGCAGGGGTCTGCAGACTTTTTTCTGTAAAAGCCAAATAGTAAATATTTTAGACTTTGTAGGGCACATGGTATCTGTCACATTTACTCAACTCTGTTGTCGTGGCATGAAGGTTGTCATAGACAATAAGTAATTGAATGGGCATGGCTATGTTCCAATAAAACTTTATTTACAAAAATAGGAGGCAGGCTAGGTTGGCCCTTTGGCCGTAGTTTGACAACTCCTGTCTTAGAGGGAAGAGGGAGAGGAATTTACTTGCCCTTTCTTTCTTGTCTTCCCTCTCTCATTGGTCAAAGTTCACTCCATGGGGCATTAATACTTCCGGACTTTGTCACTTGCCTCTCCAGATAATTACCGAGAAAACAGATTCTACACACCACAGTATGATGCATCATTTGAGCTTGGAAATGTCAGAGGACTTATAGCTTTCATAGGTCCATTGAGGTTGTACCCGGTTCCAAGAACCACTCTGGCTGCCACCACAGTAGCAGAGGCTGTGATGCTGATGCTGTGGGGCTAAGGGTCAAAGGTGGCAGCATGGGCTGTCTATTTGAGCAAGCAGCCATGGACTGGGGACTAGGACTCTGATGGGACTGATCCAATCTGGGGAAATTCCTAAACTGGGTCTGGTAATGTATCCTGTTCAAATAAGGATTAAAACTCTCCATAATGAAAATATAAGGAGAAGCGCTGATGGCAGCATATCTGACCCATGTTCTTTGCTTTTCAGTTTGTTAAATTACCAGCACTGTGAAGCGGTTAAGAACGTTCTCTGGAATGTTGCTAAAGTCATTTTCATCATTAACGACTGAGCCTTAATGGCTACTGAGAAAATTGGGATAAAACCAACATTTGAACATAATATCCAAGAAGACGTAATTGTCCTCCAGGTACCCCTGTGGCTGCCATAATAGACAGAATAGTTAGTTGGTAAGATGGTCAAGTGAGATCCAGCCCAGGTAGACCAAATCCAGGCATTGGTGTCAGAGAGCCTGAATTCAAATCCTGGTTTTGCCTCATGGAGCAGTGTGACTCAGGGCAAGTTAATCCCTCTCTGAGCCTGTTTCCTTGATTATAAAATAGGGAAATAATACCTGCTGTGAGGATTAAATAAGGTAGTAAATAAACTGAGAAATACAGTGCCTGGCACACATGGGCATTCAATAAATGGAAACTATTACTTACATACATGCATTCTTTGCATACATACTTTGTATGTATGCTTGATAAAGCTCAGTGTGAACCCTTTGAGAGGAAGCTTCCTGTGGATGACATAGCCATTCTCCGTTCCCATCTTTACCATGTACTATTGTTGTAAACATATATCACGGGTGACTTCATCTCTGTGAGTCTCAGTTTTTCTATCTGTCAAATGAGCATATTTTATACCTAATGATAAGCTTTTATTGGGAGCATAAAAGATTTAACATGTGTATGAAGTACCTGGCACAGCATTTGACCTATAGTAGGTGTTAACTCAATGGTAGCTACCATAATTATAATTATTTTAATTCATAATTCATCTCTTCTATGAGTATAAACTAACAAATAAAGTCAGTTGCTTTTTAGTGTCTGTCTTTTCTCAATACCCTCCTCTTATAAAGATAAAACAGATTGTGGACAAAATAGCGAAATCTGTGAATTTATTATTTTTCTCTTTCAGTCTTTATTAGAGTTGTCTGATAACATCAGTATCATCATGAGCATTGTACTGTGTGGTGGGCTAAACAGCATATTGAAATGATACAGACTCTAACCTCTAGTAGCTTTCACATGATGATGCTGTGATCGTGGGCAAAGAGAGTGAAAGCTCTCCTATTTTGAGTGCCAGCGACCTCCCAAGCACTCTACTGGTTTCCTTTACATGGAGTTTATCACCACAACAATCCTATGGGTAGGCACTCTTATTTCTGGTTTGTTAATGTCCCCAAGGCAGTAGAGCTATTCCATGACCCAGCTAAGACCTGGGTTGTCTGGCACCAGAGCCCCTTCCTTTCAACTATTCTACACTAAGCCCCTACGTGAGAAGAGAAGTCACAAAACTTCCAGTAATGCCTGGGCCATATACTTGATTTGTGACCTTGAACAAATCACATAATTTTTCAGGCCTCAGTTTGCTAATTTCTAAAATGAAGTGATTGTATTATCTGGACTCTAAGTTCACTCCAGATCTATAACTCTGTGCATATTGATAAGAAGAAATGAATATAATGATGATGAGAAGTGCATCTATGGCTGGGAAGGGGTGGGGGTCACGTATTATTGGAGAGAGAGGATAGACAAAGTATACTCCCTTCCCTTCTCATCTTTGCCCCTGTAGCTGGAGGTACACATGCCCTCAGTCTGCTGACAAGCTGATGCTTTTCAAACATAAGGTAGGTCACATCACTCCAATATCTTTCCATCTCACTCCAAGTGAAATGTCCTTGTAATGGCCTATCAGGCTCTACCTGATCTTCTTGTCACCCCATCATCTCTTGGATCTCATCTCCTACTCCAGCTCTTGCTCACTCCGCCATGTTGTCCTCCTTGCTGGTCCTGGAACATACCAGGCACACTCCTGACTCAGACCACCTCACTTGCTGTTCCCCTGCCTGGATATCCTTAAGACTGGGCTCCTCATCTCCTTGGGGATCTTTGATTAAATGATACCTGGCCCATGGGGCGTTTCTGGACAACTTGTTTAAAAACTTCCTTCCCCAGCAATCCCTATACCACCCCCTGTTTCTTTGTCTCCACAGCACTTATACCATCTAATACACAATACCTTTGACTTCTTTATTTTTATCAATTGCCTATCTGCCCTCCTGTAGGGTGGGAAAGATTTTGTCTCTAGTGGTCACTGCTGGATCTCCCATGCCTTGAACATTCCTAGCTCTCTTTTTTTTTTTTTTTGAGGAAGATTAGCCCTGAGCTAAGATATACCACCAATCCTCCTCTTTTTGCTGAGGAAGACTGGTCCTGAGCAAACATCTGTGCCCATCTTCCTCTATTTTGTATGTGGGATGCCTGCCACAGCATGACTTCAATAGCGGTGCATAGGTCTGCGCCCGGGATCCAAACTGGCGAACCCTGGGCTGCTGAAGTGGAGTACGTGAACTTAACTACTGCAGCACTGGGCCAGCCGCCTAGTGAAGTTTTGAATGAGTGAAAAATCAGCATTTAAAAAAATATAGAATAAAGCATAAAGCATTATATATATATATGGCTTACAGAAATAATCTAAAAGTTTACATTCACTAGCTAATTTTGCAACATAATATAATATTTACTTTCGTTATTAACAATCTCTAATATATATCCAAATTTTGGGTGAAGGATGGAAAAGCTTTTAAGAAGGATGCCAAATTAAGAATTATCTGCAGATTTCAGTTTTTCTATCAACAATGCTCAAAACTAATTATAATTTATGTGCAAGTAAATGCTTAAAATATTGAGTTTACATATCCACTGGAAGTTGTATATCATGGCTATGAAAATCATTAAAACATCTTCAAATGAATTAACATATATTATAGACTAACTTTATATTACAAAAAAAGAGAAAGTCATCAAAAACTTTTTGAGTAAATTGCATTAAAATAATCTTGATTTGTTGCCAAAAATCAGTATGGGGAAGTTGCCTTATTATGATTTCTAGTAGAACTTATGACTCTTTTAACCAGTGGTTCCCAAACTTTAAAATGCATGCAAATCACCCCAGGTCTCGTTAAAATGCAGATTTTGACTTAAAAGGTCTGGATCAGGCCCTGAGATTCTCCATACCTAGCAGGTCTAAAGGTGATAGAGCTGCTGGTCCTCAGACCATCTGAAGTGGAGCCAAATTCCTAGTACATCTGCCCGCTCCTAAAATGACCATTATGGGGTCAAATGAACTTGAAATAGGAGAGACATTCTCTCCAGAAGTTTCACTGATAAACTGACCAAATGGAGTCATTTAGTACTGGAATGAAATAGAGATGCTTGCCATTACAACATCACATCAGCTGGAGAACCAAATGGGAGAGGACTGATTCACAGGCATTAGATGCCTCTGACGTCTAAAGAGATGTAGTGAGCCATCCTGAATCTTCTCCTTAAGGGGAACTTATTTCATTGCCGTATCCTAGCTTCAAACAGGGTTTTAAAAACTGTAATATTTTTAAACTGTCATTCTCTTATTTTCTAATAACACAGCAGAGAGAGGAAGAGAGCTGAACACTTTAATCTCTAAAATATGCAGTGAAATTGAATAAGGGGTTGGAGGTGGGAGGAACAACCACAGATTTATTTTTTAACATGACGAGCTCAGGAATTGCGCAGAAAATAACATAGGCTTGTTTCTTTTCGCCATTGTTCTCATTTAGCATGGCTCATAGAACTTTGAAGAAGAGGGTATGTTCAAGTGGCTTCACACACATAGGGCTCAGTTTTGTAGGTGGAGTGTAGCTCAAGGGTGGAGTGACCCATATTGCGGCAGTAATTCTGTTGGATAAACATCTACTACTGGTCTCCTCCCTGAAAGGAGTTCTGTTTGTTTGAAGTAAGCATACCAAAACTTCTTTCGTAGTGGTTATTGACAGCACTCAGAAACCTATTCTCAAGTAGACCCTAGATTGACAGGAAAATATGAGAGGACAGTAGGGTTAAATTTGTCTTTCTGTGTCCAGGAAGTTCCATCGCTGGCATTCTGAAGGGAGTAATTAATTCAAATATATCTTCATGCTACTCTGAAATTTGTGGAAAGAGGAGTTTGTTTTTTGTTTTTTAAAAAAAAATTCAGCAAGGGACACTTTAATCAAATTCCTCTGTCTTGACTTTTGGTACATGCTTTTGAGCCAGTCAAAAGTAAGTAGCAGACCAAACCATTATAGTAAAGAGAGAGGTAAGATATAATCTCCCCACCTGCTTCTAGGTTGAGTGGCACCAAAATCATCCTGAATTACTCTCTTCACTGAATTGAGCAGTCTCAAATTCCTTCCTTCTCTTGCCCAGAGAAGAGAGTTTAATGGTCTCCGATTTATAATCTAACCAAGGATGACATTCAACATCTTGGGAGCTTGCTCTGAGAGTAAAAGAACCTCAGCTTTTCTCACCTCCCCAGTCATGAAACCAGCTCCTCAGTTTGGAGGGTACCTAAGATCTTAGTTTGATCCACTCGTTTAAGCAACATCAGCAGTTGAGACAAATAAGTTCCTCCTTATTTTCACATGCAAAACTCACCAAGTGACAAATGTGATGATATATTTTTTCCCCAGTAAAGCCAACCATCGGCCAATGTTAAACATTGCACAATTTGGTATATTTCTTCAAGCAGTCTTACTGTATTAGTGTCATAACACGTAAGACAATATTGCCTTTGTTCTTATTCATTTTCTCCTGAGTACATAGGTTTTCTATTTGTTAAAATGTCTTAAATATAAAGAACCTGGATTGGAGAATGATATATGATTTTGATACACTAAACCATGTCATACTTTCCTGCAGAATTTTTCTTCTGAGTTGGGTCACATCATCATCATCAGCAGCATCATCATAACAATAACAGTAGTAGTAGTTAATAGTTATATAGCACTTATGACGTACCAGGAATTGAAAGGATTTCTGGTTTACTAACTCATTTAAACATTGAAACTTCTCTACAATGCAGATACTATTTACCCACATAGAGGCACAAAGAGGCTGAGTAACTAGTCCAAGGTCACGCAGCTAGTAGAAGTGCCAGAGCTAGGATTTGAATCAGGCAACCTAGCACCTTAGTCCATGCTCTTAACCTCTGAGCTGTAACTTTTGTCACCAACTAAAACAGAATCATGCACTACAAGTGCTAGTTTCTATTAGATCACTCGTGAGTGCTATTTGCGTGTATTAGATCTACCATTAAGAGGGAATTAAGTGATTTTTCAGAAACACCAATTGCCTTATCTTTTTGATATGATTAGACTCTGGTATTTATGTTGTCTCAGATTTTCCCCCTAATTCTTAATTTGTTTTTAATGTCTCAGTGAAAATACTTGTTTCTCATTTGCTAACAGAGCTCATGACCAATGTAAATGAAAAATAATTTTGAAGAGAACCATGGAAAATTTTTGGAGGTATGTTCTAGTATTTGAAGACAGTCAAATAATACAAAAGTGGGTAAGATGTGAACTGGAGGCAACACCTTTACACGTCTTAGGAAGTAATTTGTGTATCAGAAATCCTATTTCCCTTTTATAGGCAAGCAGTGGGCACGCAAGCCTCAGATGACATAGGAATATGTTTGCTTAATGACTGACCAGATCCAGTGCCAGTTCTGGTTTATGAGCACGGCCTTGTCTGTTGCTATGTAGAAGATGAACTGTAATAAATGTGTTCAAGGACATTCGATCACATCTGCAAAGAGATTCAGAGAATATCAACTATACAGTGTGGAGGAAAGTTGCAAGCATTTCTGGTTAAGATAAAGCTATTTTTTGTGGAGGTCTTACTTTATCTTTCTGCCCTTTAATCCTTAACTACTTGAAAATTATACAATCACTTCTTTTGTTATTAAATTATCTTTCAAATCTACTAACATATATCTTAGGCTGTAAGTGGCTACCACTGGATGACAGCTATGTTGGATTTCACTTCATACCCTTGACTTTCTTTCAATCCATTTTCTTCAGGGCAACATATTGAATGAATGTTATTTTACAAAACAGTAGTTTTTGAATTCTGGTGTGTGTGTGTGTGTGTAGTGCATCTAGGAACAAACTTGTGTTTCACAGTGGAAACTTACCATTCCAAGTTTTGGTCAGAATTATTTTTATGACGGAGCTATAAACCCACAAAAACATGGCCTTATAATGTAAATGCCAACATAACCTTTACATATACTCAGCTATAAATCAAGGTGCTATAAAACACCATATTTGAGAAGTCAAGCTGGTAGTCAATACTGAATTAGTGATTGTTGGGAGATAGAGAAAAGTCAACTAGTTAAACACTTTGTTTCAGTTCTGAATGAAATATAGATGCTTTTGGGTATCTTCAGTAACAAAATAAAATGTAAAATAGCCATCAAATATAAGTGAGATTGATGTCAAAAAAGACTCTTTATGGAAAAATAAAAGATACTTCAGTTAGGGGGTTACTATATTCTAATCCAAAACAAAATCTATGAATGCCATTGAGATTAACTTCCCTAGGGAATTAAATTTCTGTCTTGCATGTTTTGCTGGAGATTGAAACGGAAGTCAGTTCTCACTGAGAGCTGTGGAAGGTGAAAGAACACAAGGAGTCAAATGGAATATTATGCCAGCAGAATTCTCATTGAACACTTGATGTCATATGTCATCTGACACTGGCTTTTCCATCAGGTCATTTCAGGATACGGTATTAACTGAAAAAGCATAACCAACTTAGTGGGTAAACTGCTGGCAAGTTTCAGAGGTTTGGCTGGCTTTCCAAAGTTTATTTGAGTTACTCTTCATCCTCATTGGCCTGCAAAGCTCAGGGAAACCTGGCTTTTCAGCAAACACTTTCTTGCTTCCTGATTGTACTGGTATCAGAAAAAACACAAGAAAAGTCCTTGAGACACAGATTTTTATAGAAATAATTTTCCTCAGGTAAGGGAGAACTTTCTGGTAAAAAGTACAAAGAGTAACTGTTTATTGTTTATTTGCAACACATAGCAACTGCAGGCGGAGTTTACCAAAGCCAGTCGAATTGGTATGCTGACGACTTGCTCCTGGGGATTACTTGTAATTTACACTTTCTGCAGTAGGTTCCAAAGAATTCTCACACATTGATTAAAGAGGTAAAAGGCACCAACAGACAAAATCAATTCTAGAAGAGTACTGTGAATTTTTAGAAATTTTAGCTGTATTTTTAAACCTAACAGATGATGATTGAACTGAGAAAATCTTAGACGAAATAGAAAATACCACCTTTCACTGAATCTTAGGGCCTTAGGGTTAAAGGACACTATAAATTATATAATAATTCTCAAATTTTCATATATTCTATCTCACCATTTGCAATGAAAAAACTTGGATTCTTTCCTGAGGGTGATGTGTATACACCTACCAAATTCTGCTTATGCTGTATTAATGGTTACGGAAAACCTGTGTTCTCTTTAGACCATACCAAGTAGGTGTGCCATTGTACCTGTGTTTGGTTGGATTTTGTTTGAGGTTTTGATTGCTCATACAAAAATGATAGCTGAGTGTGAAAGGAAGAACCAACTTGGTGAATGGCTGGGCAAAGAGAAACATCCTTATGGTCAAAAGATAGATTTGAGAATGCAGTTTAATCATGGAAGGCTAGATGAGGCTTCTAGTTTACTCTTAAGGAAACCTCAAACCCCAAGGATCTCATCCCCACGATATGACAAAGGCCAATCTGCTGTACCTGCCTGTGCTGGGGAAAGGGGAAAAGGCAGCAAGGAGAGTCCCCTTTCCGTTGATGGCTCGTTTCCAGCTGGCCTAGGATGCTTATCCTACCACTGGGCCTGACTTCCTTATGTGTCTAGAGAAGAAGGGGAGCAAGGCCCTCACCCTCAGATATGTGAAGCAAAAATTTAAGGAGAGGGGCCAGCCCAGTGGCACAGCGGTTAAGTGCACACATTCCTCTTTGATGGCCCCAGGTCTGCTGGTTCAGATCGTGGGTGCGGACATGGCACCACTTGGCATATCATGTTGTGGTAGGCGTCCCATGTATAAAGTAGAGGAAGATGGGCACGGATGTTAGCTCAGGGCCAGTCTTCCTCAGCAAAAAGAGGAGGGTTGGCAGCAGTTAGCTCAGTGCTAATCTTCCTCAAAAAAAAAAAAAAATTTAAAGGGAAAGTGGGAACAATCTGCTTTGAGTGGATACAGGAAGTGAAAGAGGGAAGTGTGACATGCCCATGTCTTTCTCAAGATACAATAACACTACCCTCAGTTAAAATGTGGTGCCAAAGAGGCCAACTTTTGTCCAGACAGATTGAAATGTACTCCTCCCACAGGGTGGTGGGAAGGGCTAAACCTTGGGCAGACATTTCCTTCTCTATGAGCGGAGAATGGGGGGAATGGAGAGAGAGGAGGGAGAAATGTTCTTCTTCCTCGATACCACTCTTCTCTTCTGACAATGGAATCCTTTGTATACCACATCAAGTGACTGTCCAGAACACTCTTGAATACCTCAGGAAGCTGGACGTTACTTCTCATAATCCACTGTGATTCAAGATACTGGTAGGAAGTTCTTATAGGGAACCCAAGCTGCCCCATGATTTTGCCTCGTACCTTAGTCTTGTCCTTGGAGGAGCAAAGAGCAGGTCTAATCATATAACTGAGATAATTGAGACACTTCTCTCTCTCCACATCCCATGTCTATCCATGAAATCCAAATGCACTCTTAAGAGAGAGAGAATTGGAAGTATTTCCTGAAAATGTAAGGATACTTAAAATGCGTTTCCTCTTGGGAGCACTTATCCCCAACATCATATCACGGAGGGGAAGTTTGAGTTAGAGACTGTGGGAAAAGTGGCATTGATTGGCAGGGCACCCAGAAGCACTTTGGGGAATGTATGGTGCCTCTTTCCTCCTCTCATGAAACAGCAGTGCAAACTCCTGCCCCTCTCTGTGTGTCTCCTTTTGCCTCTGCTCTCAAAAGTGAAATTCTGCACAGTCGGGAGGACTGGTGCAGAGTTAAGACTTGTAGAGCCAAGAAAATAAAGAGTCAGATGTCCCAGCAGCTTTCAGTGCGTCCTGATTCTCACCACCCCCAGAGCAACCATGAAAGTAGGAGGGACCAGATGAAGACATTTAAAAATTGGTTCCGCTCCACAGTGATCTGGAGCAAGCTGGGGCTCGGCTGCTTCAAGGTGGCTTGGGAAGCTCCCCTCTGGCGTTGGGACATTAATAGGGCAGCTCCGCTCCCTTTGAAATCTCTTTGACTGACCCTAACCTAGAGGTAGGAAAAATGAAATATTTTCTTTTTTTAACATATTTAACTTAACATGCAATCTAATGAAACCAAATTCCATGGAAATCCAACAGAAGTATATATTCAGCACAGCCATGGCCAACTTCTGGTCTTTAGCACGCATCTGTAACAGAGGGAAGTGTGTGGGTGTTTGTGCGGATGTGTGCCATTCATTGGGTCTACAGTGAGATCTGAGTTAAGAATTCCCTTTATTCCATACGTAACAAGGGAAGAAAGGCAGCACACTTACGTGCAGTGTTAATAAACCAAACCAAACCAAACCCCTTGCAATATAAAGGCCCCCACTTTAAAAACTGTGTATCAGCTGCTGGAGAGTGGATTACACAAACCTGGGACCTTTCTCTGAGATGGATCTGACATGATATGTATTACTGCAGGGTCCCGAATATAGCGACCATTTTTTGGGGGGAATTACCTGTTGAGTGCTTTGCATGACTATTAAAGAAACATTCATAGAAATGACTGAATGTGACATAAAATGTAGATAAAGTAAACTTACTCTTTAGTCACCTGCATATGACTTGGCAAAATGTGACCTCTGTAATCACCTTGTAGGGACCTAAGACCTTCTAAGTTCTTTAGTAATCTTGGAAATTCATTAAGAGTGGTAGGGTCTGTCGCAAGGTAAGTGTTGAGTGGCTAAGGTTGAAAGAGTGGTAGATTAAACTTCCTTTATTTCTTTCTCATTACATCACACAAATGTCTGTGTTCCTGACCAAATACATTAAGAAAAAATTAAAGAGGTAACTCTAAATAATGATTAATAAAATGCCAGGCAACCTTAGACCTTTGTTGACATCTGCCCTCTTCAACTGTATCCTAATGACTACATAACATATAACTCTAAAGTAATGTAACTTAAAACAACAACAACAACAACAACAAAGCCCTCAAAACATACCAGAAAAAGTATATATGTGTTATTTCCTTTGAAGCAGTCATCTTAGACTAGCAGTCATGTTAGCACTCAACCCAATAATTCAGAAATTATTCATAACCATTTTTATGCTGTGTCTCTGCAAATATCTACATTTCCGCATACACTGCTTTGAATACCTAAGCATGCCTGGGCCTTACAGTCGGGCACATGGATCTCATTTAGCACCTTCATTTTAAGGAGAAACTTGATCTAGAAAGTTCAAGTGATTTGTCCAAAGTCACAGAAAGCTGGGACTAGAACCAAGATCTGTTTTCCTAGTTAACGTTTTTGCCGCAATGTTGTTCTGCCATTTTCCTTCAGGGGTGGACTTAAGTTTTAGAAAAAACCAAAAATTGTAAGTTACTTGAAGTCAGACATAATGAATAAGATGGATAATCAACTCAGTGCAATTCAACAAACATTCAGTGAGCATCGACTATATACAAGGCATCCTGACAAGTGCTGCACAGGATACAAGGGATATTAAGGTGTTGGGGTGCGATCTTAAATTAACTCTAATAGGTGGATCAAAAAAGGGAGCTGTGATTACAATACTAATTGAGATTACAATCATGCGTTGCATAAAAACCTTTCAACCAAAGACAGACCGCATATACGATGGTAGTCCCCTAAGATTAGAATGGAGTTGAAAAATTTCTATCACCTGGTGATGCATAGCTGTCATAGTGCAATCCGTTACTTACATGTTTGTGGTGATGCTGGTGTAAAGAAACCTGCGCTGCCAGGTGTATAAGCCTATAGCACATACAATTATGTACAGTTCATATTTTAAAATGATAATAAATGACCGTTACTAGTTTGTGTATTTACTAAACTATACTTTTTTTCGTTATCTTAGTGTGTACTCTTTCTACTTATAAAAAAAAGTTTACTGTAAAACACTATGCCATGGTATGCCGACAGCAGCTTCATGCATCTCGTGGTTACTGCATCTCTTGATTGTATCGTTTTCTCTTGTGCTTGATTTAATCTCATGTTATTTTGTTCAT
Organism: Equus asinus; assembly: GCF_041296235.1. Lineage (NCBI taxonomy): Eukaryota > Metazoa > Chordata > Mammalia > Perissodactyla > Equidae > Equus > Equus asinus. The sequence goes on from NC_091792.1 coordinate 36,532,319, forward strand.
CATGGTTCCTAGGCATAAAAACCTACTGCTAATGTTGCCAGTAAGAGGCTACATTGAGTGAATGACCTGTAAATGATATTAAACGTGATTAAGGACTATCAAGGTGGAAAATCAGTGATGGTTATTGCTTACCAGTCAAGTGTGTCCCATTCCACCATAGCAATGATCCTGAAGAACAAAAACAAAGTAACAGAAGTTGTTGAAGGATCTGCTTCATTGAAGGCAATGAGACTAACAAAAATTTGCGAAGGGCCCACATCAGACATGGAGAAACTTTTAATGACCTGGACTGAAGACCAGATGCAGAAGTGTATCTATCTCAGCACAGCCAAAGCAAAAGGTTTGTTTGCTATTTTGAAAGAAGAGGCTGGAGCTGACTATCACGTTGAATTTATTGCTAGCTCTGGGTGGTTTAAGTGTCTCAAGAATCATTATTCATTACACAATGTGAAAGTGATGGTGAGTCTGCAAGTGCTGATGTGAAAGCAGCTGAAGAATTTTTGGAAACTCTAGATAAGCTCATTGTGGAGGAAAATTACTTGCCAAAGCAAATATTCAATATGTTGAAGCCTCCCTATTCTGGAAACAGATTCCTGAAAGGACTTTCATCCATAAGGAGGCCAAGTCAATGCCAGGTTTCAAGTCTTTTAAGGACAGGATAACAGTCTTGCTTGGGGGCAATGTTTCAGGCTAAAAATGGAAATCCTTTGTGATCTGGCACAGTGACAACCCCAAGGTCTCTGAACATATCAATAAGCACACACTGCCAGTGTACTACAGGAACAATAAGAAGTGATAGATGACTCAGCTTCAAGATGCCCTCCTGAATTGCTGTGCCAGAGAAACAGAGAAGTACTCTTTGGAGAATACCATACCTTTCAAGATTTTGCTTATTATTGATAATGCTCCTAGACATCCTCCTTTGATTGCTTATCATCATCTCAATATCAAAGCGGTGTTTCTCCTTCTAAACACCACCTCTTTGATCCAACCAATGGATCAGGGAGTTATAGCAGCATTTAAGGCCTATTACCTGAGGAGGACCATTGCCCAGGCTATTGCTCCAACTGAAGAAGACACTGATGCAATCCTGGAAGGACTACAATATCTATAACTGAATCAAGAACCTTGTTTGAGCTTGGGGTGATATCACCAAGGAGTGTATGAATGGCATCTGGAAGAAGACATTCAAGAGGTTTGTCCATGACTTCAAAGGATTTGCCAAAGATGAGGGGGCTGCAAAATTAAATAAAGCTGTTGAGATGGCAAACAACTTTAACCTGGGTGTGGATGAGGATCACATTGAGGAGCAACTAGAGGTGGTTCCTGAGGGACTGACTACCAAGGAGTTGTTGGAACTGGTACAGGAATGCATAGCTGAAGAAGAGGCAAGAGAAAAGGAAACTGCAGGAGAATAAAAAGGAGAAGAACCTCTAAGAAAATTCACAGCGAAGGGTTTAGCAGAAGCTTTTGCAGACATCAACAACTTCCATAAAAGTTTAGAAACATGGAGCCCAACACCAAAGATTTTCATCAATAGAGAAGACTGTTCATGGTGCATTATCTGCTTACAAGCAAATCTATGATAATAAAAAAAAAAAGGAAACAAACCAACCAAACCACCGTGGACATATTTCTGAAAAGAGTGACACCTCCTCAAGAAGAGGCTCAGGCAGGTTCTTCAGGTGTTCCAGAAGAAGCATTGTTATCATAGGAGATGACAGCTCTGTGTGTGTTATTGTCCCTATAGACCTTCCAATGGGACAAGATGTGGAGGTGGAAGACAGTGATATTGATGAGCCTGACCCTGTGTAGGTCTAGGCTAATGTGTGTGTTCGTATCTTAGTTTTTAACAAAAAGTTTAAAATTAAAAAAAAATTTTAATGGAGAAAAGCTTATAGAATAATATAAAGAAGGAAAATATTTTCATACAGCTGTACAATGTGTTTGTATTTTAAGCTAAGTGTTGTTACAAAGGTCAAATTTAAAAAAAATTAAAAGCTTTTAAAGTAAAGATGTTACAGTAAGCTAAGGTTAATTTATTATTGAAGAAAGAAAATATTTTTTAATAAATTTAGTGTAGCCTAAGTGTACAGTGTTTATGAAGTCTACAATAGTGTGCTGTAATGTCCTGGGCCTTCACATTTGCTCACCACTCACTCACTGACTCACCCAGAGCAACTTCCAGTCCTGCAAGCTCCACTCATGGTAAGTGCCCTCTGCAAGTGCACCATTTATTATCTTTTATAGCATATTTTTACTGTACCTTTTCTATGTTTAGAAATGTTTAGATACACAAATACCATTGTGTTACAATTGCCTATAGTATTCAGTACTGTACCATGCTGTACAGGTTTGTAGCCTAGGAGCAACAGGCTGCATCATGTGTAGCAGGCTGTACCATCTAGGATTGTGTGAGTACATTCTAGGATGTTTTCACAGTGGCAAAATCGCCCAGTGACCCATTTCTCAGAATGTATCCCCGTTGTTAAGTGACACATGCCTATAGTTTCCTTGAGTTTCTGATTCTGTATCATATCACTTCAGTCAATAGGTTCAGATTCCTAAAACCAAGAAAGAAAGCACCTACTTCAGTTAAGCACCTATTTGTTGCGAGCTTCTTTCAAATTCACAATGACAGGATTATAATAAACAAAATTGTTAGCTTATGAAAAGCATTTTGAATCTTTAAAATAAAAACAGGACCTAACATTTTAGGTGAGGGTGGAATTATTATTTTCTGTAAAAACTGTTAGAATTTTTAGAATATTTGTGTACTGCCAAGTTACTATGTGGATACCTTTGGGGAAAGGAAATCAACACATCCAATCTGTGGTGACAGACCTTTAATCAATCCTGTGCTATTTTAGAGTCTTTCAAATACGGTCTCCTCTTAAGCCTGCTGCTTTTTAAAATCCTGAAGTAAAGATAATAAACATTTTGTTAATCTACTCTGTCTGTTTTATTAAATTTATATTTATGGTGACATAACTAGCCTAGAACCACAACTTCATCGTCTATATCTTTTCGTAATGTTTATGTAATAAAATAAATGTCTTTTTATAAGAATATCCTACTATTGCCCTATCATCAATAGAGTTTTGAGTTAGTTTTCTAGAAACAATGTTCTCTTGGGAGATTAATACTTGTTGAACATATATTAGATGTCTGGCACATTTTATAAACTATTAATTTCTTCCTCTATACTTTTAATCTTATCATAACTCCCTGCGGTAGGCGTTAGTAACTTAGTGAGGAAACTGAGGCTCAGAGTGGCTGAATAAATTACCTAAGTTCACAGAATGAGAAGGTGGCTGCGCTGAGAGTCAAACTCATCTGTGGGGTGCTAAGTTGTGCTCTTTTCACTACCTTAACTGTACATGCTTCTTTAAATCGGAGTGCTATGTGGCCTTTCCCTATTACAATCAAGGCCATACACTATAAGATGCCTGCCCTTGGGAGAGGAGATAGTTGGGAATAAATGGCCGAGAAAGGAGTAGTAATTAGTTAGGTGGTCTAGGAACTCCCAAATCTGCTCTTTGGCTTGCCACACTTCCCTGAAAGAAATTTGAAGGATATATATGCACAGATCATGTCCTGCAAACACAAGCACTTTGTTAATATCTGTCTTTGACCATACGGTTTTGTGCATTTCCTTGGGAACTAAGCTGGACCTTGTGGAGAACCTTCAAACTCTTGCTTAGGCCAGAAGCTGCCCAAGTGGCCTCCTTTCCCTCTGCCTCTCTCTGGTTCCACTTGGCTTCTAAGGGGGAAGGGAGTAGAGAGGAGGGTACTCATTCTTAAATAAGGGCAGGGCCTGATTCTATTTTACCATGCATGGAAGAAGGAAATCCAAAGAGACAGGTGCCTCTGTTCTTTCCAAGGGAAAGCAAGTCCTAGAGCCCTGCATCCGCCAGTCTTCACCTTCTGGCATGCTCAAATTTTAACTCCTAGCCAACCTTGTGAAAAATTATTAGCCCAGGGACCAAAAAATGTTCTTGTCTCTCGATACATCCACAGTGGATGGATTAAGGATAGTGGAAGTGGAGATAGTCTAGTACAGAGGTGGGTAAGGAAGCTGTTGGCTTCCCTTAGCTATCAGGAAGCAATATGCATTGGTTTGATGGATATCCAACTCATGAGGCTGTCTTTATTCATCCAATGCATTTATCTTCTGAGTTAACCAGCGTAGATCTTCCTTAAGGTTAGGTGAAATCATTTAAGTAGACACAAGGATAAAAGAAATGCACAAGAATCACATCTGACCATATCCTTTCTGTGTTGTGGTAGAAATGACTTGACATGCAATTTGAGATTGAATATCTTCAGAGAAGAGAGTCACTCACAAAACACCTGAAGCAAAATATTTCTTAAATATGTTGCTAATGAATATAATATTTATGTCACTTCCAACTCTTTTTGTCCAAACTTATTCCTAAGGCTATATCAAACTTCTAAACACATATATCAAATCAAACTGACTAGCCCACTGGGATAGTTTCCAAACTATATTGTATAAACAGGGCTTTATAAACACGTGGTTCTATGAAACTAGGCCCATCTTTTCCATGTATAAGGATGGAGCTTTATTTATTGTCCTAGTCAGAATTAGTGGACAAACATGGGTAAAGCGTTTCAAAGATGTCTTGATGATTTGAGATAATTCTGGAATAAAACACCTATTTGAACCCCAACAAATAAATGTAACTATTTTATCACCACATATTATAGTTTTTCTTGCTTCTTATATTTTACTTCTTGTTGGTGTAATATTCAAGAGTGTCTTTAATATTTCTATTTTTTAAAATCTAAGTGTGGCAGATACTATTACTTGACTGTCCAAAAGCTATAGCCTCTTCCTGGCTAACAAAATCCCAAATGTAGGTAGGCCATGTACCAGCTCCAGGAAATGAATCATGATTGGACCAATTGTGACAATCCTTTCTGCTCTATCAGATACTTACCTTCCCAGTCTTCCCTGCAGTGAGGGATACCATATAACAAGTTCTGGCCAATGTGGCATAAGAGGAAATCTGAGGGCTTTTCCCCCCCCATCTCTAACTAAAATATAGTAGCCCTCTTCCACCTGCTGCCTTCTTCCTCCCTACTTGAGACACTGAAATGAGGATGTTATTCCTCAAAGTATAGTAATTATCTTGCAATCTTAAGGTAATAAGCCTAAAGATGAAAGCCTACACACTGTGGATGGCAGAGCAGAAGGATGGCTGAGCTCCTGTACTCAACAAGGAAACATAACCCTTCAGAATAATTGATGGCTCCTGCTGGTGAGATTGGGGATGTCAACGATGGTAATACACTTACATATGTCATATGGAGGAAGCCTAAGGGACTAGGATAGCATGAATGAGTGAAACCCATCTCAGAATTCCAAAAGATGGTGTAGGCAGATCAGGAATTGTCCAGACAAAGGTAGGTAGAAAAATCCTGTAAGGAAACGAATCCGGGTAGAGAGCCCAGGGTGTGCAAAGGAAGGGCGACGAGACAGGACATGGCCTGATTGCCGATTGTCTGGTATGTAGTTTAGGAAAGACGGAGCATCAAATGCCAAAGGGTCAATGGGGAGAGATGAAATTGGAGAGGGGGCAGCATCCTGATCCTAAAAGGACTTTTATGCCAGACTGAGGATTTAGTACTTTATTCTAATGATAGAGTGCTATCGAGGGAATAATATATATTATATTACTACATATTATACACTATACATTTTATTCTAGAATTTCCAGAACTTGCAGACAGATATGTTGGGATGAGGGAGAACATGAAGAAGGTAATGTATTTTTAATTCTCTAGCAAAATGTGCAGACTTCTTTGACTATGTCTTATTTAGGGCTAGTGATGTCCTAGGAAAGGTTCCTGTTGGAATCAATAGCAAGTTTTCATAATAAAGATTAGGAGATCATGTCTGAGTATGAAACCTATGAGGCAGATTCTTAAGCTAAATTATCTATACAAGCTGGGAGCAGGACCTTTGCTGAGGAATAGCAGCTTCCCCGTAAATCCAGGCAAGTTCCACAGTGCGTAACAGGCAGCTAATGAAAGAGTCTCTTCTGGCTCCCTTTGGGTGCTGCCTCCGTGTTCTCAAGGGCCATTGATAAACAGGAATAGCGTAACCACAGGAATGCCTTCTGATAACAGTAAAGTACGCTGCTGCATTCCTAGGCCATGGCTGATGTCTCCCCATCCACTACTAAGCTGTAGAAAAAGAGTCAAATTGGTCAAATCTGAAGTCTCACCTATTTGGGCAGGCAGCTCTTAGGGAATGAGTAGTGGCATGTGAGTGTATGAGAGAGAGAGAGCGCGCATGTGCCAGAGCTGAGGCATAGATCCCATTGATAGGTATGTGGTGCTACATTGCCCGTCTTCCTGGGCTTGAGGGAATACCACATGACCTGTTGATCACTCCTGCATTAGAGCTGGAGCCTGCCAGAAGACTGCCTTTGCCTTCCAGTACCTTGACTCTAGCAGCCTAAAAGATAGTGGCCAAGCTGCTCACAGTGCACCTGGGCTCTCCAAGCTCTCTGGCTACCACCCCATCCTCCTTCCTGGCCACTTCGCTAAAATCAAACTACTTGTGGTTCTATAAACACAAGCCTGCTTTGCACATGCTGTCCACTTTTCCTGGGTCCTCCTTCTTTCCTTGTCTGCTTGGCAGAATCCTATTGATTCTTTAAATTAGCTCATGAGTCACCTTGTCCAGGAATGAGATTCTCGTTTCTCCCAGTACCACATGCAAATGATCATTGTGACTCCTCTAGGTTCCTCTTAACCCTTAAAGTTTCCCTTAACCCACTGGATAAATATATATGTCAACACTATAGTTTAGTAGTGTTAAGTACTTTCACGTTGTTAGGCGACAAATTTCCAGAAATGTTCATCTTGCAAATCTGAAACTCTGCATCCATTAAACAGCAACTCTCTTTTCCCCTCCCTTCAGCCCCTGATAACCGCCCTTCTTCCTTTTCTATGAATTTGGCTAATTTTGATGCATCATATATATGGGATCATACAGTATTTGTCTCTTTGTGACTGGCTTACTTAGTATAATGTCCTCAAGGCTCATCCATGCTGTAGCATATGACAGGATTTCCATCCTTTTCAAGGCTGAATAGCACCCCATTGTATGTATCTACCACATTCTGTTTATCCACTCATCGGTAGACATTTTGGCTGCTGCTACCTCTTGGCTATTGTGAATAATGCTGCTATGAAAGTGGGTGCACAAATACCTCTGCAAGGCTCTGCCTTCAATTCTTTTGGATATATATCCAGAAGTGGGATTGCCCGACCATATAGTAATTCTATTTTTAATTTCTTGAGAAACCATCGTACTGCTTTTTATAGAGCCTGCACCATTTTACACTCCCACTAACAGTGCACAGGGGTTCCAATTTTTCCACATTCTCACCAACATTTGTTATTTTATTTTTTAGTTGTAGCTATCTAATGAGTGGGGGTAACATCATCTTTGTGGCTTTGATTTACATTTTTCTGATCGTTATGTTGAGCATCTTTTCATAGCTTGTTGGTCATTTTTATATCACCTTTGGAGAAATGTCTATTCAAGCCCTTTGTCTATTTTTGAATTGAGTTGTTTGTTTTTCTTGTTGCTGAATTGTAGGAGTTCTTTATATATTCTGGATATTAACTCCTTATCACATATACTATTTGCAAATATTATCTCCTATTCCATAGATTGTCTTTTATATCTGTTGATTGGGTTCTTTGATGAATAGAAGTTTTAATTTTAATGTAGTTCCATTTATCTATTTTTGATTGTGTTGTCTGTGCTTTTGATGACACACCCAAGAAATTATTGCCAAATCCAATGTCATGAAGCTTTTCCCCAGTGTTTTCTTCTAGGAGTTTTATAGTTTTAGGTCTTACACTTAGGTCTTTAATTCATTTTGAGTTAATTTTTGTATATGGAGTAAGGTAAGGGTCCAACTTCGTTCTTTTGCATGTGGCTATCCAGTTTTCCTAACATCATTTGTTAGAGATACTGTTCTTTCTCATCGAGTGATCTTGGTACCCTTGTCAAAGATCATTTGACCATATACATCAGGATTTATTTCTGGGCTTTCTGTTCTATTCCATTGGTCTATATGTCTTTATTTATGCTAGTACTGTACTGTTTTGATTTCTGTAGATTTGTAATCTATTTTATTCTTTTTCAACATTGTTTTGGCTGTTTGGGGTTCCTTGAGGTTCCATATGAGTTTTAAGGTGAATTTTTCTATTTCTACAAAAAATACCATTGGGATTTAAATAGGGATTGTATCAAATATGTAGATTACTTTGGGTCATGTAAGAGACTGAATTGTGTCTCTGCAAAATTCATATGTTCAAGCCCTCACTCCCATTGTGAATGAGTTTGAAGAGAGGGCCTTTAAAGAGGTAATTAAGGTTAAAGGAGGTCATAAGGATGGAGCCATGATCTAATATGACTAGTGTTCTTACGAGAAGAAGAAGAGATCTCAGGGATTCATGTACTAAGAAACAAGGCATTTGAGGCCACAGAAAGAAGCTGGCCATCTGTAAACCCAGGAGAGAGGGCTCAGGAGAAACCAAACCTGCTTACAACTTGATCTCCAGTCTCCAGAACTGTGAGAAAATAAATTTTTGGTGTTTAAGTCACCCAGTCTGAGGTGTTTTATTATGGCGGTCCTACCAAACTGATATAGGTACTATTAACATCTTAACAATATTAAGTCTTCTAATCTATGAACAAGGGCTATCTTTCCATTTATTTGTGTCTTCTTCAATTTCTTCCACCAATGCTTGTAGTTTTCAGTGTACAAGTATTTTGCCTCCTTGGTTAACCTTATTGCAAAGTATTTTATTCTTTTTGATGCTGTCGTAAAAGGAGTTATTTTACTAATTTGCTTTTTGGATTGTTCATTGTATAAAGGAACACAACTGATTTTTTTTTTATGATTGGCGCCTGAGCTAACAACTGTTGCCAAGCTTTTTTTTTTTCTTTTTCTTCTTCTTCTTCCCAAAGCCCCCAAGTACATAGTTGCACATTCCAGTTGTAGGTCCCTCTGGCCGCACTATGTGGGATGGCACCCCAGCACAGCCCAACAAATGGTGCTGTGTCCGTGCCCAGGACCCAAACCCGTGAAACCCTGGGCCACTGAAGTGGAGCACACGAACCAATCACTTGGCCATGGGACCGGCCCCCACAACTGATTTTTGAGTGTTGATTTTGTATTATGCAACTTTGCTGAATTTGTTTTATTTCTAACAGGAGTTTTTTTGTAGAATCTGTGTTTTCCACATCTAAGATGATGTCATCGGTGAACAGAGATAATTTAATTTCTTCTTTTCAATATGGATACCTTGTACTTTTTTTTTTTGCCTAATTGCTCTGGCAATGGCTTTCTGCACCATGTTGAAAAAAGGTGGTAAGAGCAGGCCTTATTTTTGCTTTTACAAGTCTCTCTCTACACTAGACTAGATCAAAAGCTCTTGAAAGTAGGGATGAGTGTTATTTATGCCTATATCTTCAGTGCTTGACATTGATTAGTATATATTCCACATGTTTTCCTAGTGAAAATTAAAAAATAAACGAATTTTTGGAGAAAATAAGGTTATTTTTGAGATTGTCTGATGAATATTTTTGGAGTGATTTTAGGAATAAAAATATAATAATTGGCAAAAATTTCTGTAAACTAAAGGGTTCATAGTACCTCACCCAGGTGATCTAGGTTAACATCAACAGTGATGTCATACTGATAGTATGTACCCTTAATATAAGGTGGTGAGAATGACACTTTACCTCTGTGGTTTTCCTTCTACAAACCCCAGCCTAATTATAAGAAAAATCTCAGACAATTTCGTTTGAGGGATATTCTACAAAATACCTGACCATTGCTCATCATTATACACTGAAAACTACAAAGCATTGGTGAAAGAAATTGAAGAAGACACAAATAAATGGAAAGATAGCCCTTGTTCATAGATTAGAAGACTTAATATTGCTAAGATGTTAATAGTACCTGCATCAGTTTGGTAGGACTACCAAAAATGTCAAGATCGTCAAAATCAGGGAAAGTCTGAGAAACTGAACACAGCCAAGAAGAGTCTAAGGAGATATGACAACAAAATGTAATGGAATCCTGGAATATGAAAAGGACATTAGGGAAAAACTGAAGAAATTTGAATAACGTATGGACTTTAGATAGCAATTTTGGCTCATCAATTGTAACAAATGTGATGAACAAATGTAAGATGTTGATAATAGGGGAAATTGGGTGTGGGATATCTTCACAACTTTTCTGTAAATCTATTCTAAAAACATCTGAGTGTGTACATCTTAAGCTGTGTTCTTACCTCAATAAAATTTTGAAAAATGAGAGTTCAATATTAACATGAATTATTGGAGCACTGGAAGATGGAGAAGCTTGAATATAGAAGATTCCAAATGTAAAGATTTTGGGTAATTAACCTCAGGTTGCATTTCTTCAAAGGAATATGGATTTCTACCATCATTCTCACAGCTCCCTCCTGTTCTCTCTCTCTCTCATACACACACACAAAGACACACACCACCCCAAACCCAAGAAGTTGTGTTCACATTCATCCACACAAAAGTATGTGGAAGGAGAGAACACCATTGACAGGCAAGGGCAAAAACAACCAATTGAGGGAGAGAGGAGAGAGGAGAGAGCAGAATGAAGGATGAGGTGAGCTAAATAGATTGTTAAGATGCCAATTCATCTCTCCTCCAACTGGAATGAATAGGTATATTTAGATTAGGATATTGGCCTGATTTTATCTATTTTTTTGGAAATGTTACAAAATACAAATTTTTATTTGTATAAGATCTTTTGGAGTGGCACAGGGCAGGAGACATTTCCTTTGGCTTGGTTGATTCCACTGTAATATAGGCTTGAGGGAATCAGAGATTTTTCTTGTTTGCTGCTATAACCCTAATACTTGGGACAATGCCTCACATATAGTAGGTTCTTGACAAATGGTTATTCACAAATGAATACATAACAAACATCTGTGGGACACTGTGCTAATGGCAAGGAGCTCCATGTGCATTGTCATACTTGTGCCTCTTGAGAACTCTGTCTTGAGGATTCTCAAGGTCATGGAGTTAGTAATAGGAAGAATCAGAGCTTGAACCCGACTCCCTCTGAATGCAAATTTCATGTTCTTTCAGGGCTGTCCAGTTGCTTTAATCCCTTTTGTGTCCTTGGTGCCTTATAAGTAATAGGTGTTCTACAAACATTTGTTAAAATGAATACCTTTTTTTGCATAAATGATATTTCTGAGTGTTTAGTAAATAATTTTCTCTAGCCCTTGTCCATCAACCCAAGGCAGCAAGTGTTTGTAGCTACAATATAATTAAGCCTTTGGTGATGACCATAGATGATGGCTTTACTGTTAGGTTTGGGTTAAAGGCAACAATGAGCCCAATTAACAAGTTTGGCCATATGAGTATATCTTCATCTGAAGCTATTCATCTTTTTGAATTACCATACCTAGTCTCTGCATTATTATATATGGAATTTAGCGCACATAATATAAGCCAATATATAATATAATATATATATGCCTAGAATATAGTGTGTGTGTGCACGCGTGTGTGTCTGTATATACATATATATGTGTCTGTGTGTGTGTATATGTATATATATATGCTGGCCTTCTGTGTCTGACTTTGAAGGACTGGTGGGCTGAGATCCCTTTAGGAGATAAAAGATTATGAGTTGATTTTGGTTTTTTGAGTTAAAGCACAAAGAATGAGATTTATTCATATAAAGAAAATAGACAGAGCTTGCATAAGCTCTATCCATTAGGTCTGAAGGATGAGCCTGGTGCCGCTTTGAGAAATGAGACTAGCAGCTGGTAGCACAGTTTTTAGGAGAGACTGTGAAAGCACAGTCCTGCTTCAGTCCCCGTGGACAGAACTGAGTAAGGGACACTTGCCAGTGCCTCTGGCACTCCAAAGATGGCAGCTCTGGAAATAATGCTTGCCCTTGGCATGAACCTTGCTGTTTCCATATAGGGCATCAGGAACAGGCTGTGTCAAGGTGCCTGGAAGAGGGGGTGAGAACACAGGAACATGAGCAGATATGTTCCTGAGCACTCAGGAGAAGCTATCAGGAGATACCTAGAAATATCTGGAAGATAGGTTGAGACAGAGCTGAGGTCCTACAGTCATGAAGATGGGGTAAAGAGCTGCTGTAGTTTTGAAAGTACTGTCATGTGTTGCACAATGATATTTGGTCAATGATGGACTGCATTATGGTGGTGGTCCCATAAAATTATAATGGAGCTGAAAAATTCCTATTGCCCAGTGAAGTCATAGCCATCATAATGTTGTAGTGCAATGCATCACTCATGTGTTTGTGGTGATGTGCTGTAAACAAACCTACTGTGCTGTCATTCATATAAATGTGTAGCAATACAATTATGTACAGTACATAATACTTAATAATGATAATAAATGATTATGTTACCAGTTTAGGTACTTATTATAGTATACTCTTTACTGTTATTTTAGGGTATACTCTTTCTACTTATTAAAAAAATTTATTGTGAAACAGTATGCTCTGTTGCATTGACAGCAGCCTCATAAATCCCATGTTCACTGTCTCTTGATTGCATCATTTTCTCTTGTGCTTGACTTCTTCTCAGTTGTTTTGTTCATCATGGACTCTAAGTGTACAAAATCCCCTGCTAATGTTGCCAGTAAGAGGCCACATTGAGTGATTGACCTGGAAATGATATTAAAAGTGATTAAGGACTATGAAGGTGGAAAATCAGTCCATGATGTTTTCTCTCCAGTCAGGCGTGTCCCATCCCACCATAGCTGCGATCTTGAAGAACAAGACAACAGTGACGGAAGCTGTTAAAGAATTTGCGTCATTGAAGGCAATGAGACTAACAAATATTTAAGAGAGGCCTGTATCAGACATGGAGAAACTTCTAATGACCTGAATTGAAGACCAGACACAGAAGCATATCCTTCTCAGCACCGGGATGATGAAGGGCAAAGCAAGAAGTTTGTTAGTGATGTTGAAAGAAAAGGCTGGACCCGACTATCATGTTGAATTTTTTTGCTAGCTCTGCATGGTTTAAATGATTTGAGAATCATTATTCATTATATAATGTGAAAGTGAGTGGTAAGTCTGCAAGTGCTGATGTGAAGGCAGTTGAAGAATTTTTGAAAACTCTAGATAAGCTGATTGTGGAGGAAAGTTACTTTCAGAGCAAATAATCAAAATGGATGAAACCTCCCTATGGAAATGGATGCCTGAAAAGAGTTTCATCCATAAGGAGACCAAGTCAATACCAGGTTTCATGGCCTTTAGGGACAGGATAACAGTCTTACTTGGGGGTAATGTTACAGCCTACAAATGGAAATGCTTTGTGATCTGGTAAAGTGACAACCACAGGACCTTCAAGTGTTTCAATAAGTACACACTACTAGTGTACTACAGGAGCAATAAGAAATCATGGGTGACCTAGCTCCTCTTCCAAGATGTTCTCCTGAATTGCTATGTCAGCAAAAAGGAGAAGCAGTGTTTGGAGAATAACATACCTTTCAAAATTTTGCTTATTGTTGATAATGCTCCCAAACATTCTCCTTTGACTAGTGATCTTCATCCTAATATCAAACCAGTATTTCTCCTTCCAAACATCACCTCTTTGATCCAACCAATGGATCAAGTTGTTACAGAGTTTTTAAGGCCTGCTACCAGAGGAGGACCTTTGCCTAGGCTATTGCTCCAACTGAGGAAGACACTGATGCAATTCTGGAAAGATTACAACATCTACAACTGCATCAAAACCTTGCTTGAGCTTGGGATGATGTCACCAAGGAGTGTATGAATGGCATCTGGAAGAAGATACTCAAGAAGTTAGTCCACGACTTCAAAGGACTTGCCAAGGATGAGGAGGTTACAAAAATCAACAAGGCTGTGTTTGAGATGGCAAACAACTTTAACCTGAGTGTGGATGAGGATGCCATTGAGGGGCTCCTAGAGGTGTTTCCTGAGGAATTGACTAATGAGGAGTTGTTGGAACTGGAACAGAAATACATAGCTGAAGAAGAGGTGAGAGAAAAGGAAACAGCAGGAGAAGAAAAAGAAGAACTCCTAAGAAAACTCACAGTGAAGGGTTTAGCAGTAGCTTTTTGGACATTGACAACCTTCTTAAAAAGTTAGAGGGGGCCGGCCTGGTGGCACAGTGGCTAAGTTTGTGCACTCAGCTTTGGTGGCCCAGGGTACATGGGTTTGGATCCCAGGTGTGGAACTACACATTGCTTGTCAAGTCATGCTGTTGAGGTGTCCCACATAAAAAGTGGAGAAAGATTGGCAATAGATGTCAGCTCAGGGCCAATCTTACTCACCAAAAAAAAAAAAAAAAAGTTTGAAAACATGGGGGTTGGCCTGTGGCTTAGTGGTTAAATTCAATGCAGTCTGGGTTCAGTTCCCAGGAGTGGACCTACACTACTTGTCAGCGGCCATGCTGTGGTGGCAACCCACAAGCGAAATAGAGGAAGATTGGCACATGTGTTAGCTCAGGGTGAATGTTCTTCAGCAAGAAAAAAAAGTTTAAAAACATGGACCCCCAACACCAGAAGTTTTCATTAATACAGAGGGATGTTTATGGTACATTATCTGTTTACAAGCAAATTTATGATTAAAAAAAAGATAAACAAACACTGTGGACATATTTCTGAAAAGAGTGACATCTCCTCAAAAAGAGCTTTCAGGAGGTATTCCAGAAGAAAGCCATTGTTTTCCTGGGAGATGACAGCTCCAAGCATGTTATATTCCCCATGAAGACCTTCTAGTGGGACAAGATGTCGAGGTGGAAGACGGTGATATGGATGATCCTGACGCTGCGCAGAGCTAGGCTAATGTGCGTTTGTGTCTTAGCTTTGAACAAGAAAGTTTAAAATTAAAAAAAAATTTTTAATGGAAAAAAGCTTATAGAATAAGAATATAAAGAAGGAAAATATTTTTGTACAGCTGTACAATGTGTTTGTGTTTTAAGCTTAAGTGTTATTATGAGGGTCAAATTTTTAAAAAATTAAAAAGCTTTCAAAGTAAAAATGTTACAGTAAGCTAAGGTTCATTTATTATTGAAGAAAGAAAAATATTTTTTATAAAATTTAGTGTAGCCTAAGTGTACAGTGTTTATGAAGACTACAGTAGTACGCAGTAATATCCTAGGCCTCCACATTCACTCACCACTCACTCACTGACTCACATAGAGCAACTTCTAGTCCTGCAAGCTCCATTCATGGTAAGTGCCCTGTACAGGAGTGCCATTTGTTATCTTTATACCACATTTTTACTGTACTTTTCTGTTCAGATATGTTTAGATACACAAGTACTTACCATTGTGTTACAATTGCCTACGGTCTTCAGTACAGTAACATGCTGTACAGGTGTGTAGCCTAGGAGCAACAGGTTACACCATACAGCCTCGGCGTGTGCTAGGCTGTGCCATCTAGGTTTGTGTGAGTACACTCTTTGAAGTTCGCATAATGACGAAACCGCCTAATGACGCACTTCTCAGAACATATCCCCATCATTAAGCAACTATGTAATGTAACTAAGACTTCTCATAGAAGGGGGCCTGGAATTATCTGGGTTATAGGCACAGCCACCAAACAGTAAATAGTGTATATAAACTAAGGTATTAAAATAATTCCCACCAGGAAATGCCTAAGTAGAAAAAAACAGTCTTCTTTGACACAAGAAGAAAGTCCTGTGGAGTAACAAGTGAGTCATAGTCCTGGCTCATTTTGACTTACTGACAGTTAGAGAGATTGGCATGAACGTCATCATTTAATTTTCTTGATAAGTAACTGATGACCAGCATTAACAGGAAAGTTTTGCAATAGCAAATTTCTAAGAGAATAGCGACCAGTTTTGCACACATCATTATTTAAAAATAATGATAGTTTCTCGTGGTTGAGAACATGAGCATATCTTAGATGGCTCTAATTGTTACCCTCCAATTTATCTCTCCCTTTCAGGTGGTCAAAAGGCAAAGTTATTTTGCATTTTTTTCTTCTAAAACCTTGCAAACCAGGCGGCTAAGACTGGCTGGTGGTCACATACAGTCTGAACCAAGGAGTTTGAGAAAAGAAGCTTTAGTGGGAGGCACAGGGTAAAAAGAAAATTTAAGAAAAGAACAAAGAACCACACATTCAGTACATTTAAGAAATTTCTTGTCATATTTAAATCCTCTCTGAATTAAAAGGATGATAGATGGGCTGAGCTCTAGCGAAGTGAAGTAGTCTTCATGTGATGGCTTTATAAAGCTTCAAATTCTGCAATGAAAATTTGAGACAGTTTGAATCAAATTGATTCAATTACCATTACGATAAAAGTAATAACTTTTATAATTTTATGATAAAACGGATTATTTCCAAAGTCTTTGTTTTGATAAAATATTTCCTGTCTGGTTCCCATTGTCTTTTCTGCTTCCAGGCTGAAGTGTTTTGAAATAAAGATCTTTGTCTCATCTTTATACACATAGAAGGAACTTGGGATGTGTGTCTGCCCATCTTTATGTCTCATGTTGTTTGCATGGTTAAGAACTCCACAACTAACTGAACGCCTGAGGAAGTGGCAATGCTTGCCTGATAGATGGCAAAATTCCACTATGGTTTTCTCTCTTCTTCCCAGTGTTTCATATCTGTCTATCTTTGAAATACATTGATTGAATTTTATCTGTGGAAATACCAAGATTCAGTTAACAAATTTTGGAATCGTTGAAGTTTAGTTTATTAATGAGTCATAAGTAATTGCCTTGAAAATCAAGAATACTTTTTCTGTCACTGTACTTCTAGGCTAGGGTGAAGGGGCCTCCATAAGGTTTTCTTTTTAATCCCAGAATGTAAAGAGACTAAAATTAGGAATAAGCAGCAGTAAATATGGAGCATATCCTTTATTATTTAACCAAAGGAAGTTGGATATTGCCCTGAAAAAAACTTCATTAAAGTGTAAAAAAAGTGTACATTGACACGGCTTCCTAGTCCTCGGCCTGTTATCTCAGCTCTCCTGCACACAGTGCATTGCCAAGAATATGTTTTTCCAAATTTTTATTTCACTCTCAAGATAGTCCTGGAAACAAATTAATCATTATTTCTGGAAGAAAGTGAAATTAATATTACTCTTGAGGATCAGGAGAAAGCAGATGAAACGCAGAAAGTGTAATGTGCTTCATATGGCTGGGAATCCAATACTGAACCAAACATGTTTTGGCATCTGAAATTAAACCCTATTGTTCCTATTTGTAATAGTATTTTCTCTCCTATACTGCCTCTGTGCCTTGAATAAATGAGGGCGCTCACAGCTGAACTGATTGCTATGGTTACAGGCAATCTGTGTTGCATCTCCTGGAAGTAAAAAAAGAGGGTAGTTTAAGGTAAACATTATCTTTCTTTTATGGAGAACAATTCTCTCACCATTGCACCCCTGGCTCAGGCTCCGTTAAAAATATATGAAGAGTACATTAAGATCCAGGTTCTCATCCACCCTCCTGTCCCACTCACAAATGGACACCCTTGATACCCAATGCTATTTTCATCTCCAGAGGAGCAGATGACTTGGTTTCTGGAATTTGGGGGTTAGGAGCATATTTAGAGTTGCAGACACAAAGAAATCTGTGAGACCTGCAAAGTTATGTTTGTTATTATAATGTGTTTGGTAAGCACTGGTATTGTCATTGGCACCAGACCACTGAGCCTTAATACTTCTGATGTTGCAATAGCTAGCACTAATAGTGTTGGTACTAACATGGTGCGTGATTTTCCTCAGCCATGCCTCTCTCCTAAGGGCTTGATGAGGAGTCGGGCCCTTAGGTTCTGTGGAAGGCTGGTCTACATTCAATCTTATTTGAGTTCATCTCCCAAGCATGTGTTGAGAGCCTACTGTGTGCCAGGTGCTCTCCTAAGTTCTGAACATACAGAGATGAATCAATCTCTCCTCTCTTGGGGACCTGAGTCAGACAATCAGTGTCTTTCCAAGGATGAAAGAGTGAGCTATGAAAGAAGACTTCTTTAGACTTTTTATTTAGGTTTTCCAAAGAATTTGACTGTGGCTGAGAGCAGCTTTTTCTGTTTAAGAGAAAGGTAGCAGGTATGAGAGCCCATGATCAACCCTGAATGTTTCAGCCATCCTAGAAACTGCAGCTAGAATACTGTATCTTCCTCTATGCATTTCTCTATATATTTTAGCCCATGTTTCGTGTTTCCCTGTGTCTCCTTTTAGTTTATTTTTTCCCTCTGTTCTCTTTTTGTCCTCCTTATAATATATTTATAGATGATTTTTAACCCCCTTTTGTCTCTTATTTTAGATAATTCCCCTGGTAATTGCAGCTCTGTTGAAATTGGAATTGAAATCAGGAAGTAAATGTTATAATTCACTACTAATGAGTTCATACTTTTCCTTGCATAAGAAAGATATTAATGGCATGAACTAAGCTGACTGGTTTGCTCTCTGGAAGGAAGAGGTTTTATTTCTTGGTTACAAATCCAGCTTTTGGGCAAGGGTTGCTGTTTTGTACAAAGCACATTTTAAGCCTGATTGTTATTGTGCAGGAAGCGATCCAAGGAAAGCTCAGTGTTTGAGGTAAACTGGTCAGCACCAGATCTTGATGGAGATGTATTCATTCCCTTTCTGTTGGTTTAGAGTGGTCTGGTCAGCCCTTTAGCAAATGTCAATCTTCAGACTTGAATACGGGCAGAAAATCTTGCTGTCCTGATGGCGAAGGAGGGGAAGGCATCGAGAATTGGACGTATAGTCTAACAATTTAGTTTTCATTTCAGAAGTCAGAGATTTTTAAGGACCTATCTAGGAGAATTTTAATACTCATGTAAGAATTTCAGCACATTCAACATTCATGCCAGTTGCTTTCCTTTGCCAAAGTGGGATAAGTTTTTATTTTGTCCAAAATAACACATTGTTCAGTATTTAGTCTGCTCGGATAGGTTTGTCTCTTAGATTTCAGAAGAGTCCTCTGCCCCTTCAGTTCATCTCAGATTATTCAGGTTTTTTGACTTTCAGGAGGGATGTGAAAAGGGAAGGTGCAGGGTAAAATTGGGCTGGGGTTTTTGTTCCTTTAGGCCATAGTGACTGTGGCTTCTGTGTTTGCTTGTGACAGTGGTACATCTACTAACTTAGACCCGGGCATGAGCCAGAGCATGAAGGAGGTGCACCCATTCACGGAATGGAGAAAAATCTATGAATACAGAGAGTCTGGCTAAATTATTAGAAATACATTTTTTGCAAAACTGCTTTGGATCCCAGTTTTTAGAGCCCTTACTTCACTATGTCAATCTCCTTGCTTATTAAGGATAACGACTGTGAAAGGCGTTAATCAGTTTCAGAAAGGGAAATATTTGAAAACCTAGTAGGTCTCTCAGGGTTTTATGCAGCAGTTAACTGTGCTTTAGAGGCCCCACCTTCATGCACATGTGCACACACACGCGCGTGCACACACACCCCCCCACATAATACTATCAAGCTGCTTAGAAAGAACTCAGTATGAAATTTACTCCTAGCAGATCGCATGCAGGGAAAGTAATGGCAGGGATTCACTTCCCAGGAAGCTTCATAGAGATGTTTGGCCTTCTGGGAAAAAATTTTCAGGGAGGTTTGTGGAAAAAATTGAAGATTAGGCACAACGACTTGGTCAGTATTGAAGTAACTATGAGGAGACATTTAATGTAAAATGAATAATAATATAGCATTTAACAGGCAACAAACATCAACACAGAGTAATCTATATTAAGAACCTTGAGTTATATATTACGGCTTCCCAAAATGGGCTCTTGAGCTGTGTCCTAGCTATATTTTAAAATTAAAACAGAAATAGAGCATCTCTTTTTCGTTATTTCCTTGCTTAAGCCGAGAGGACTTAGATGCCTTCTCTGAATACAGAATCCTTTCCAACACTCTGACAAACAAATTGAGGGAGATTATGGGTCTGGTGTGCATGCTGGTCAACCAGCTGCATCCTCTACAGGTTCTTTTAAATATTTTGTTTTTCTCCAGAGATTTTATTTCTGACTCTCAATTTGTAATGTGGACATTGGCCGTGTATCCCAAGATTCAGAGTAGGTAGCTGAAATATTCCCAAACAGGCAAACATGAAAGGAGTCTGAGCAGTTGTGTTTGTTGGTTGGAAAGGGAATTGTTTCATGTTTTCCACCAAACACCTCTCCACCCTCACACCGCCCTTTCCACATGCCCAGAGTAACCAGGAAGAGTGACTTTCTCTTTATAAGTTTAAGTTTTCATCTTAAAACTTAATAAAATGTCCATGCAAAGACTTTTTCTTCCTGGTTCTATGCATTTACTGTTTCTTTACTTTTTGCTTTTTGGTTTCATTTACCTCTGTGATCACTTATAAAACCGGAATCCTGATTAATTATTAATGGTATCATTTTGACAAAAGGACAGAGCCCTGCTTTTCATATAGCTATTCTTAAGCTATTTGATAGAGCTAAGTCTTCAAGTAACTACAGTCATAGAAGAAACATGGTGCTGTTAAAATGACACTTTGAGAATAGTCAATAGATACAAATTCTAGAATTGAAACTTCCGTTAGATGTCTGACAAGGTGGTAAAGTTTTCTAGGCCTCCATTTTCTCATTCTGACAAATGAGAATGTTGTGCTAGATGTTTTCTCATTTTTTTTAACCCTGATAGTCTATGGTTTGGAAATTATAATCCACAGATGTTGATTACAGTAATTAAAATTCTTTACCCCTGACCAAAGTACTATCTTTATATTAACTAAGATGTTAGCAGTACCTCTATGAAAGGAATATTCTTAATGCAGTTAAACTAAAGCTTTCAAGAATTCCACATTTAATAATTCAAATTGAAAAAGCCATTCATTCCCAACTAAAAGGAAGACATTTCTAGAAGGGCAGGGGTGGGTAGTATCTGGGCTTTGTGGACATCTGGAATACATTCTTTTTCACCTTTTCATTGCTCTTCTTCCCTCCCCAGGAATCCCAAAGCCAGCATGCTCTTCAGCTTCATATCTCTGGATTGTGAACATACAGGTAACGGAGTTAGAGTATGTACTTTCAAATCTCCCATGGTCTTAAGACTCTTGAAGTAGTCTTCATAACAAAAAACCCTCTCTATTAAAAAATAGAGTGCTATAGAATTTTTTTTTTTAAAAAGATATCTTAAAGGAATATTGCTAAAGGAACTCAAAAGGAAGACCGTAAGAGAAATTTTCTATATTTGCTAGAGTAAAATTCCTTGAGTACAATATTTGGAAAAAAGAAAATCTGGTTTTGTTAAAAGTTCACACTTACACTCAAAAAAGTGTTGACTTGGAATCTACCACATTCCAGGCACTCTGGTGGATGCTTTATTTTTCATCCAATTTAAACCTCACAGTGATACTGTAAAAAAAAAAAAAAGTATTATTCTTTTCAGATGATGACAGTGAACATCAGTAAATGTACTTCCCAAGCATTTACATTGAGTTTCTTGGCTCCAAGCACCAAGGAAAAACATCATCTGAATCCTTTTCTCCCCAAGATTAAATTATTCAAGTCCTCAAAATTACTAATAGTATGCTAATCAAGTTCTGTCTACAGAAAGCTTTACACTGGAAAGAGAAATGATTTGGAAGTAATATATCAAAACAGCCAGCTTCATGGGTTGCAATTACATAATTTGTATATAAATGGATTCACTTAGATACGCATTCTCCTTCTGGGTTTGTCCATGCCATAGTAATTTGCTTACCGAGCCCTTTTTTCAAGCTATAGTGCAGAGGTAAACATCAACCCATGTCTCAGCTGTCGCCAGATTGATGAAATCCATGTGAATTTGGATTTATCTTCATGCAATTATGGGAATATACTACAATCATTATGGTTATACTCTGAGAGATCAATTTGTTTTGGGCGTTGAAAGTTATATAATATTAAATTTATGTCTTGGAAAGTGGTAAAGTTGTTATAGAAAACATGTTTGCTCTCTTTTCAAAGTTCAAAATAAAGTGTTTTTTTTTTTAAGATTTTATTTTTTTCCTTTTTTTTTTCTCCCCAAAGCCCCCTGGTACATAGCTGTATATTCTTCGTTGTGGGTCCCTCTAGCTGTGGCATGTGGGATGCCACCCCAGCATGGTCCGATGAGCAGTGCCATGTCCGCGCCCAGAACCCGAACCAACGAAACACTGGGCCGCCTGCAGCGGAGTGCGCGAACTTAACCACTCGGCCACGGGGCCAGCCCCCAATAAGAAAGCTTTTTTGATGTTAAAACTAATTTACATCAAAAAGTTAATAAAACTTTGCAATTTTTTAATATCCTATAACACTCAGAGAAAAGAACTAAGCGATCAATGGCAAAGTTCCTATTTTAACATGCAAAAATGTCCAAAAGAATGGGTCCTGGATTGGTTTGAAAGTCAAGTTGCACTTTCTGCTTCTCTTTAAGCCTGTTTGATTGATTAATGGCGCAGTTTCAAAAGGAGAAATGTCTTGCCGCTTGTTTTTTCTGGGTCCTGGCTGGAGGAAGTAAACCTTGGAGGGAGCAGTTTATCAGGAAGGATGAAGCTGTTTACCAGCATTGTGTCTGTTATTCAACACCTTCTTGACTGCTGGAACGCAAGTTCTGGGAAGGCCCAGATACTCTGATGGGGACATGCAGTGTCATATGCTCAGTGTCCAGTCAAAGGAGAATGGTCTTTTTGCCTTTAATTTCAAGCTGAGAGACATGGACCAAAAGGTTGGCGAGAAAAACCAAGTTCAAACTTAAAAAGTACAGCAGAAACAGATACCTTGATTAAGCATGATTTAATGCAAACAAATTTATACTCATCAGCACACCATAATTGTAGCTTAATTTCCCTGCTGCTGGGAACACTGGTATCACGCAGTCTGCCCACTGAAGAAGACCGGTCTGCTCTTATCCTTGAATGACTGCAGCCTGGTTTAAGATGAAGCATATTCATCAAAAAAAAAAAAAAAACTGAGCTGACAGGCTTATCTTTCTATGCTCTGAAATACCGTCTGATGCTTCATGGAGTGTCTTCTTCATAAAAGTTTGAACCTCTGCTCACACATTTCTCGGTCTCCAACAGACTGTGGGAAACAAGAATGAATGAAGATATCTTTTACTTTCATTGAATTCTGGCCAGGAAAGGTTTGAAGGAATATCATGT
Organism: Equus asinus; assembly: GCF_041296235.1. Taxonomy (NCBI): domain Eukaryota; kingdom Metazoa; phylum Chordata; class Mammalia; order Perissodactyla; family Equidae; genus Equus; species Equus asinus. The sequence continues at coordinate 36,555,515 of NC_091792.1, forward strand.
TTTCAGGTTCTCTTCAAGGGAACAAAAGAAAGAATGAAAGAAAGAAAGAAAGAAACCTAACCAAACAAAAACACATACCTCTAGGTAAAATCATCCTCCTGTTACATCTCTGAGAATGACCTCGCTGATCTATCCTATTTGCCAGGAAACACCTGCCTCTCCAGTTGGCCTTTTGTTGGTTAATGACAGTGCGTCAAGGGGAAATAGCATTTCCTCTGTGTTAGATGTTTCTTTATTAGAGCTGTATCACATTCTGGCATTTTTCTTTCCTTTCTTTGATGGAGAAAAAATGCAAGATGATAAGAAAGTCCTGATTGACATCACCAGATTACCTTTGAATTATAAAGCGATTCCAGTTGCATCACTAGGGCTTGAATATGCCTTAGGCTCAGAGTGTATAATTGGCATTTTCGCTTGCGGTTCCATTTTCTTCTGAAGGGTTACAGAATTAGAGCTAATAGAGACAGAAAGGGTATTCCAGAATATTACATTTAATTTGGCAGTATTGTCCATTTTGTAATATTCATAAACGCCTCTCAGTCCCTTCACACGCACTTCTTCTGTTGATGCTTCACTTGCCTTTTTTGGGGGCATATATATTCCATTATCAAATATACTTTCTTTCCCCTGCAATATCTTGTCCATTTCGGAGTTGTAGGGAATTGTGCTCATCTTTGTTTTTAAACTATATAATCATTGGCTTTTTGGTAATCATACCTGCAACTACTTTTTTCAGTATAGTGAAGCTTGGACAGTATTTCCACTCAAATTCTTGAGGACTGTAGAGTAAAGATATATAACCAATAGTTTCCATTTTATGCCGTGGTTTCCCCCACTTTCATTTACATCTGAAGCTCTCATGGCTATATTTGGTAATCAGATTGCTGATGGATTGGCCTCTCAACTGTTCTCCCTCCTGTAGATGCTGTGGTCACCTTCATTCCATACCCAGACATCTGGAATTTGATGAAGAGGGAACTTGAAGAAGTGCCAAGGGGATGAAAGACACAAAGAGAGAATTAATGTATCTGGGTTAACACAATGTAACAAATACTTTTTTAAAAATGAGGCAAAAATAAATTATTTTCCTCCAAAACAAATTGAGGCAAAATGGCAAATGGGTCAAAATACAGAATTCATGAGTTGGCCTGGAAAACACAAAGACAGACCTAAAGATTGAATCTTGGACCTAAACTGCTTGAACCAAGATTCAAGCACTCAGAAGACCTAAACTGGCTGAATCTTGGTTAATTGATTAATTCATTAAGCAATTAGATATTGAATTCCAGGCACTACCCTATCAGGTACTGCTGAAAGCAATAAAAATGACAGCCCTGATCCCTGTCCTCGTGGAACTTACAGTCTAATGGGGGGAACATACATTATTTAAATAATTAGCAAAAACAATTACTTAATGTGAATGTGATAAGTGCAAAGGAAATTGTGAATTAAGAATGGTTTTTACATTTTTAAATGATTGAAAAAATCAAAAGAATGTTCTGTGACATATAAAAATTACATAAAATTTCAAATTTCAGTGCCCATAATAATAGTTTTATTGGCACACAGTCATGCTCATTTGCTGATATACTGTCTGTGGCTACTTTTGCACTACAATGGCAGAGTTGAGTAGTTGTGACAGAGACCATATGGTCCACAAACCCTAAGATATTTACTATCTGGCTCTTTATTTAAAAAAAGGTTCTACATCCCTGTTCCAAGGGAATGATTTTAAAAGTTGGTTTTGTTCCCTTGGTCAAGGCAAACATTGATTGCAGTAGAAAATGGAATCCCTGGCTGCTGTAGACCTCTCTTCTGTAGAAGTTGCAAGTACTGCTGGAACTGAATAAATCGAAATAGAAGGAAATGTAGGGAGGTTTTCAGGAAAGCTGGCTTGATCAGGGGAGAAGCCAAGACTGAATATTTGTATTATTTTAATTTTCACTGCTTATCTCCTAAACTATTCACTTCTATCTCATGATATATCTGTATACATATATATATATATAAATATATACTTTTGTTGTTGTTGTTTTGAGGAAGATTAGTCCTGAGCTAACATCTGTGGTCAATCCTCCTCTTTTTTGCTGAGGAAGACTGGCCCTAAGCTAACATCCATGCTCATCTTCCTCCCCTTTACATATGGGATGCCTGCCACAGCATGGCTTGACAAGCAGTGTGTAGGTCCGAACCCAGGATCTGAACTGGCGAACCATGGTCCGCCGAAGTGGAATGTGTGAATTTAACTGCTGCACCACCAGTCTGGCCCCATCTGTATATATTTGATTGATCTAATTTTGACTTTTTATTTCTCACTTATCAAATTCAACTTATAGTAAATGAAATTGGTTGGCAACTGGTAGATATTACCAATCTCACTGAATCATTTTATATAAATATGATCGTGTTTATGTAGTCTGTTGGTTTTAATTTAATGAAAGGAAACTATGAGAAGTTGGAGAAAACAATGCAGAAGTGGAGAATAAAAAGATGAAGACATGGATTTCGGAGTCATGGGTTTAAGTATCCTTGACCTTTTTTAATTTTAGTTCTTTAAACTCTAAAATCAGTATATCAGTACCTCTCTCATATTGTCATGAGAATTGGATTAGATAATACATCAAATATGTTTGGTGCAGTGCCCAGTATATAGACATGCACTTTAAATATTTATTTTTGTTACCTTTATTATCATTTTTGCTCTAAGCTCTTCAAAGTCAGGGACATGTCTTACTTGTCTTTTAATTTCCATTGTCTGTCACAGAGCAGGGGCTCAAATTTGTTTGGTAAATGAATGAGAAGTATATATCTGTCACATTTCAAAACTTCTGTAAAACAAAATTTTTCCTCATATAAAAATACAAGTATTTCAACTCTAAAGAACAAAAGTAGTATTTACTTCAGTACACGGCAATATTTGCAGAGAGATAATACGTTAGAGAGGTCATTAGAATGTAAGACCTGAACTAAAATCCACACTGGAGTCAAGTAAACACAGAATTGATGCTGAGAAAAATCAAATCAATGATGCAGAGAAAATTGTGAGAAGTTCCCCCAATGCACATTTTTATGCAAAAAAAATGAAGATGATGAGATAAAAATAATAAATAAGAAAGCCAACCTTCAGCTAATGAATAATCCCTGAGGGAGAGAACAAAACAAATGAGATGAAACACTTATCAAAGATATACTGGAAGAAAAATTTTCTGAGCTAAAGAAATGTCCATTTAGCTTCCTTACTTCTATTTTCTCATTCTTCCTGTAACAACTATATTATAATATTCATGAATATCTTATTTACACAATTACATGAAAGTTCCTGAAACTTCATGTGGATTAATGTGGGACAAGAAGAATATAGCTTTTATAATTTTGGAATAGTCAGGATGCCTTTTAACTTTTACTCGTGTAAAGTCAGGTAAGGTTTAAACGCAGGTCACTAAAATCTCATTTAGGTTGATTTATAACTTGAGTTAAATTTGAATTAAAGCACTAGATAAAGCATTGACTTATTAAATGTGAATAGTAGTGATAAAAGTATGCGTTGCATAAAGCAATCTAAAATATTAGCTATGGGACTCATTAATTGTTTAGGCTTAATGACATATATAAGTTTAATAACATACATGTTTAGCAACAGTCTTCCTGGCTTGGGATAAAGTATCCTGTAAAGGTAAATAACACAAAATTCTTGCCGTCAAAGAAACTGGTTATCTAGTTGGGGAGAAAAATGTGTACAAGAAAAGTGAAAAAAAGGTCAATAAAAGGTCAAAGCATGGTTTAATAAGTAATCAAGAAGCTTCAAAATTTCATATTACAGCATTGCTTATCTAAAAGGGGCAATTTCAAAGCATGTGTCAGAATTATGATCAATTTGAAAATATTCCTCAGATTCTGGAGACTGGAAATTGCTGATAGAGAGAGCTGTTTTAAACATTGCCACAGTGGCACAGTTGTTTTTGGATCATTGTAGTGCTCTTGGAAGGGAGCCATTTGATCTCTTTCTCCTCTGACATTTTACCTCTTCTGGGCCTCCTCCTCATCACAATAATAGCCGTTATTTATTAGACTGTTTTAAAGTAGTGGCTAATACTTGTATACTATATATTCTGTGCTGGGCATTGTCCCAAGTGTGTTATTTAACAATCAACATGCATTATTCAACAATCTTCATAACAAACTTACAAGGTAGTTACTATCTTTATTCCCATTTTACAATGGGAAAGCTGAAGCAAAAAGAATTCAAGTAACTTGCCCAAGATTACAACTTAAAAATGGCAGGGCTGGGATTTGAACCTGGACAGTATGGCTCTAGATTTTATGCTCTTAATTGCTTTGCTGCGCAGCCTATAACCAAGCCCTCTAATTGGTATTATAGTAGTCTTCATAAGACCCAGCCAAGATAGAGATTGTAGGGGAGGAAAAACATTTCCTTTACCCTCTCTAGGTCCTTCTGGTTGGCCTAAGAATTTAATTGACTTGAGACAGAATAACAGGAGAAAATCAAACAAAGCTTTGTAACATGTATACATGGGAGAAACCCAGGAAAACTGAGCAACTCACCAGAGTAGCTGAGGTTGCCACCTTTATTACCAATTTTACCTAAAGACAAAGGAGGGTGTTGGGGATAGTGGTTTGGAACTTCAAGGGAGAGGAAGGCAATTTACATGGAGATGGAAATGCAAATGGGCCAACTATAGACAATGTGACCTGAGAGACACGTTTTACAGTGCATTACAGTTATCTTATGGTATTAGCTCCTTCCTGGAACAGGCCCTCCTGTTTTAAACTCTTTTAGGCAGTTGTGGGGGAAGGTCAAAGTTTCTTTCAGAGTCTTTTGCTCTTAAAAATAATCAAGCCAAACAGACACATTTTGGGGTGGCCAATTCTGATCCCCCACAAGATTATCTTCATTTTCACGTGAGAAAAATGAAGAATTAAATCTCTCAAAGTCACGGTATTAGCAAGCGACAAAGAGAGGACTCAGATGCAGGTTTGAATGAATCCAGTGCCTGTTTTCATTATTTGATATTGTCTCTTATTGAATCTTAGATACGATATGCTCTAAGCAGGAATTTCAATCTTAACAAAAACATTCAAATACTATGATTTTGTAACATATTTTAGATAGGTGATTTTTCTTTTGGGAGATTTTTTTTTTTTATGCTGAGGAAGATTCACCCTGAGCTAATACCTGTTGCAAATCTTCCTCTACTTTGTATGTGGGCACCGCTACAGCATGGCCACTGACCAGCAATATAGGTCCACACCCAGAAAGTGAACCTGGGCCACTGAAGCAGAGCATGCCAAAACCCAACCACTAGACCACTGGGGCTGGCCCAGGAGATCTGTTTTTAAACAGATTTTCAAAAACTGGTTTTGTTTTTATTTGGATAGGAATATATTTAATGCTTGGTAACAAAGCCTTTTATTTATAACTATAGGATTGAAAAAGGCACATGTTTCTTAGCTTGCTCCAAAGGGGAATATTGAGAACAACAAAAATAAAAGCGATCTTAATACGTTAAACCACACTCAACCTAAGCTATGGTAATTTTAGAACCAATGAACTGTGGGGCTTGTATGAGCATATCTGTTAGCTGATATTAGAAAACTTCTTTGTATATGTGCCATATATAAATAAAGGGAATTCGCATTTAAATCATCATATCAAGTCTAACAAAGCATGTATTTATTACTAGGAGTGATTTCCATGAATAATAGGGTGTTGGATCAAAAAGATAATTGGACCAGTGTTCTTGAATCTTGTGTAGGTGATATTGAGAAGAAACCTTCATGAAGGCTTGAAGCTAATGAACAGTAAGATGTGTGCTCTGGGTTTCTCCTATGACAATGAAGGATTTGTTAAACCATCATCATTCTTACTTGGAGGTTCCTGGCGTCATGGACTACCCATTTGTCTGACAGCTGACTGACACTAAGTTGTCTGTGGCAAACTGGATGAAACCAACTAATCTGCCATATAGAATGATCTTCTAGTTTCACATTTCTTGTCACCATTTTTCTAATTGACTATTTAATCCAGACTACCTTCCAATTTAATTTATTCACCTTGGCTGTTTGCACGATTCTGAATAAAGTTTTCAGTATCAGCCCTCTTTTATGTGTAAAGTTAAGAAGCAACATATTACTTTTGCTTATTTTTTGTCTTTGAATTAGTACTACTTTTGTTTGAATTGTCAGGTAAAAGTATTACAAAAAGTTCTCTTTTTTAAAGGAACCACAGTTTGCCTGTTCAAGTTTGAGCCAGTTCGAGCTCTTTTTGGGTAAAAGCCAACTCAAAATATGTCTCAAGTTCCTGACATGAAAGAAGCATATAAAGGCAAGAAATTTAAGATCACCTAGTGATTTTTAATATCATAGGGAAAACTTTCATTGATTTTTGGTATCTTTTTCTCTTTAGAAAAATAGATTTAAAATGCTAATAAAACCCAGTCCGGTCTTTCTTTGAAAATGAAAAAGGAACTGGGGGCGTGGTGTTCATTTAGTGATGGATGTGTGAAAATGACAGTATCCTAGGGAGCAGGAGCAATAATGTAAATCTTTTAAAATGAGTATATTAAAGACTTTTTCTTGAATTGCTAAAGGCAGTATGTACAGGGAATAATTATAATGCCTGCAAGAGGGTATAAAAAGCTGAATTGGTTTGTTAGAATAGGTATTATTGAGATGCATCTTTTTTTTTCTGATGGGACTCAAATAAATGATTGATTAAATATGTATCAAATGTTGATTTTTAAAAAATTTCTACACATTTTTATTTATTAGATGCAGATAGTTTTCCCCTCTCTGGAAAATTTTGTTTTCTCTTTCTTTTCTTCTTAGCTTCACAAGTACGCTGTGCGCCTTATTCTCTTACTCTCCAGCCATCTCATGTTCCTAATGCAGAGTACTACAATACCCTTCATTGAACACAACACACAAGTATCTTAGGTTGGACCTTCAGTTGTTCCTAGTTTCTTTCCTGGAACATTGTGGATATTGCTGAATAGTCTTTTGGGTAGGTCTCTGAGACCTGCACTTGTCTGAGTTTATGGGCAATCTCTCATGACGTTAAAACAAGTCAAGAAAAAGTGGAATTGAATTTCATCTTCCTATTAATGAGCAAATGACTTCCATATTCTTAACTTCTATCTGAAAATATTCCTTTTTGAAACTTGCCCTTAATTTCTCAGTACCTAAAAATTCCCTTAAGGTCAACAGGTAGTTGTAAAATTTAATTAAAAAAAAAAAACAAACAGCAAGATGATGACCTAATCACTCTTTTTTTTAAAAAAAAGCAACAAAATATTTTGTGTGGTCTCTATGTAAAATTGTAGCCTCCCTTTGTCCTATAATATGTGCCACATCTATCCTTGAATTGGCATATTCAGTTTCAGGTGGTGTCTAAAACTGACACATGAGGTGCTAACACTGATGAATGAGCCTGTAATCATAGTCCAGAATTGGATGATGGGCTCATATAAACCGTTTGTGTTGGAGGAAACAGGAAATGGAGAAGAAACTCCACCAGCAGGGACAGTGCACAACATATTCTTGTGCATATTCACAATTGGTGATGAGTGAAGTGGCCAGCTCAGGAGAGGGCTGTCAACTGCCCTCCCACTCCCTCCTTTACAGTAGATTATTTTGTAGGCTTGAACTTGCATTATATCACAGCTGCATTAATTGTTAATTCTAGCTGAACAGCGCTCTGCTTGACCCAGGGGTAAGCACATTAGAGGGGAAACGTGACAGGGTGTAAAAACAAGAGCATCATCATTCTTTTAATTTACGTGGGTGTAATAATTATACACTTTGGGGGGAGAACTGAGCAGAATATTAACATATTCCTTTGTGAGTTCTTTTCAATTTTCTTACTTCTATTGTAGGTATACTCTTTCACCTTTGGAAAATTCAGTGTGTCATTGCATTTTGTCCTTAGCTTTCCTTTGGGATGCAATCATTAGCAATTGAGAAAACTTTCACATCAGTTTTCAAGTTGAAGGAAGTCATTTAAGTAAGCTAAACCCATTTAAGTACTCATTTTCGCTAAATATTTTTTGCAAAAATAATCAGCCATCTCAGTACAAAGGCCTGTGTTTAAAATGTTATCAATGAATGTTCATACATTAGCCAGACAGACTTTTCCTGGCATGAGTCCAGGCTTGTCTTCCCAAGTGAAAAGGGAACATTTTGTATTCTACCTGCCAGGTGAGAAGCTGAGTCATACCTTCCAAACCGGTGTTTTTGGAGGCAGAGAGCCAATGAGAAATTTAAACTGTAGCAGTCTTCCTTCTTAATATAATGCAGAGAATATTGACAAAGTGTGTAATATGGTTGGTTTTTAATTTCGAGATCTGGTTATAGAGTTCTAATAAACAATCTAAGAGAACACTAGTTAATTTAGAACATAATTCTTGGAGGAGTGTGTTATGCCCGAGGGTTTTGGCTTCCGGGAGACCTTTGATAATATTTAGCATTTCTCCACTGCGACTCTTGAGTAGCACACTATCTGGGTAGCTTTCTATTAGGATGTTTCATCTCATTAAAACTTTCCTTCTCTTATTAGCATTCTCAAGATTTTCTAATGGTTATAGAGTGTGATTGGATTAATAAAAGGTTTTCTAGGAGACTGCTCAATTCATTAATAGGATGTTTATTATCAAAATTAGTGTTTAATATCATATTTTGAAACAATTGAACATGATGAATGAGTTAAATAGAGTGTACATTTTTAAAGTAACATTTTGGTGATCTTTTTGAAATTCAAAACTTCCCTTTTTTTTAAGTAATGATGGGTTTGGTGATTCTGTTGCTTAAATTATTTCCTACTCTCATCTATGCTATAATCATATTTTAGCAATTAAAAATATTCATATTGCTATTCTTCATTATTATGGGGGTCTCAGATTCAGTAAACTGTATAAATATTCACCTTATCCTTCCTGTTTTCCAATGTATGAGTTTTCCAACACCAGCAATCAGTTAACTCGGTTCTGATACTATCTATCTGGATATAGTATCAGATCTCACGGTTAAGGGCTCACAAGACTGACACCTCCACACACGCACACTTCAAATGGCAGTCCCAAGTCCAGGTTGCCACTTGTGCTTCTGACCCACTGGCTAAAGATTGGCTGGACCATGCCTCCTCGGGTTTGATTAATTTACTAGAGCTGCTTATGAACTCAGAGAAACATTTTACATCCTGGATTACTGGTTTATTATAAAAGGATAAAACTCAGGAACAGCCAGATGGAAGAGATGCATAGGGCAAGGTATGGGGAAAGGCGACAGTGGAGATTCCATGCCCTCTCGAGGTGCATCACTGTCTTAGGACCTCCGAATCCCATCCTTTTGGGTTTTTATGGAGACTTCATTATATAGGCACGATTGATTAAGTCATTGGCCATTGGTGATTGAACTCAAACTCCAGCCCTTCTGTTTTCCAGAGGTGGGAGGGTGGAGGTGGGACTGAAGATTCTGACTCTCTTGTTTTAGGTTTGGCTAATTCCAAGAGTTTTAGGAGCTTTGTTCCAGGAAACCAGGAACTGACTGGAATGAAGACCAAACATATGTTTCTTATTATAGATCACAATATCACTAGTAGTCTGGCCCACAATTGTTTACTCTTCTTTAGAAACCTTATTTCAACTCTAACACCGCAGTCCAGTGTGTGAAACAACTTTTGTTTTCCATTGCCTACATCAATGACAGACAATTCTTCTTAAACTCTGTTCTGTATTTCTTACCTCGCTTAAATAAGCTCTCATTGCCCATAGCTTAAGACCAAGTATTAGCCTGCCCTTCAAAGACTTCTACTGCATGATCCCGGTCTACACTTCTGAACTTAACTCGCATGACCCTTCTATAGGAAACACATACCTTCGACAAAGCAAGCTCTTCGCTGCCCCCAGAATACCCTGTAGGTAGCTGTACATGGGTACTTTTCCCCCCACCTTCATTGTCCCTCTTTTTCTTTTACACATTCTCATTACCTTATTAAATCTAATTCAAAAACCACTTTTTTCTATCAGTATCTCCATGTGAATTCTGCACATAGCTCTCTCTCTCCCCATTTTGGATTTTAGTAGCATTCACTGTTTACCAGATAACATTCACCAGGCAAATACATGAGAACTTTAAATATATCTTTTCATTTTCTTAGAGTATAGTAAGCTTTTTAAGGGCAAAAACTGTCTTATCTTCATATTCATAGACCGCAAACAATGCCTGTTTCATAGAAGGCGCTCAAGTTTGCTGAAAAAGAATGGAAGGAGAGAGAAAATGAAAGGAGGGAGGGGAAAGAAAAAGAGAAAGAGAGATAGAGAGAGAATTTTTCTCTTGTCTCAATAGGAACATAAGTTTTTGAAAGATAAGGGCTATGCCTTTGTGTGAAAAGAAACTATGAATGTACATGGCAGGATTGTATCTATTAAGTTACCTTTTTCTGCCTCATGAGGGAGTTTTGCTGTCTGTAACCACAGGAAGCACATCCCTGCTCTCAGCCTCATCTTCTCCACATTTGGGAAAATAACATAGTTTCTTCTCACCAAGTTTTTGGGAATACCTATTAGCTATGTTGTCTATCTCAATATCTGCATAAAGATGAATGTTTTCTCTTATCTAATATTCTCATTATTAAATATATTTTAATTAAGACCTCAAGTTAGAATTTCCAAATCATCTTCTAAAGATTAAGTATACAGGGGCTGGCCCCGTGGCCGAGTGGTTAAGTTCGCGCGCTCCGCTGCAGGCAGCCCAGTGTTTCGTTGGTTCGAATCCTGGGCGCGGACATGGCACTGCTCATCAGACCACGCTGAGGCAGCGTCCCACATGCCACAACTGGAAGAACCCACAACGAAGAATACACAACTATGTACCGTGGGGCTTTGGGGAGAAAAAGGAAAAAATAAAATCTTTAAAAAAAAAAAAGATTAAGTATACATATCATAGATAGATAGATAGATATAGATAGATAGACGATAAATAGATAGATAGAGTATGATTAGGGATGGGTCATTGTTACAACAAGAACACGGATAAGGAAATCCTCAAATAAGCTTCATCTTTCTGTGATGATAAATACCTACTCTTTCAGTGCCAGACAACAGCAATCTAGACCTGTACTGAAGCATATTTATAAAGGATGTATATTCTTATCTTAGTGGGCTGGTTGTCTGCCTTCATTCTATATATTTTTTTCTTCCTCTGTGGCCAATACACAAGGAAAATAGAGCATTTATTCACTTTTTTGTTTAATGTCATCTAATGCCAAGGCAGTGATGGATTTCCTAGGAAACGCTGCCTGTAAAAAATGGGCAGACTTCAGGTAGAGTGCTCTGGAACCCTTTCTACCAAACATGTATATCAAAGCATATCACTTAGAACACGCTCCACAGAATGTAATAGAAAGCTCAAATACGAGTGACTTAAGCATAATAGTAGCAGGGTTGATTAGTTTAGCAGCTCAGTGATGGTTCTTTCCATCTTTCTGCCCTGATATTCTAGCCAGGTTGGCTAGCTCCTCTCTGTGTTGCTGAAACTGAACATCAAATCCTATTCATCAATGTCAGAGAAAGATAAAGAACAATTTTTTTTGTCATTTAAAAAAATATTTAAAATGAAAAATATTTTCTCCAAAGTCCTTTAACATTCTTTGTGTTTTATATTAATTTTATTTCTTCTCTAATTAGAATGTGGGGCCCATGTGGGCAGCGACACTTCTGTTTTGTCCATTGTTGTTTCCCCAGCACCTAGTGTCTGCCATGCACTAGGAGCTCAGTAAATATCTGTGCAATGAATCGATGAATTTGTATACATGTCTTATTGGCCAAAACTGGATTGCACGCCCTTTCCCCAAACCAATTATAGACAAGGAAGATAAGACCCTATGATGGACTGTGACCTTCGGAGTTTATCTGATTGAATGGGGAAGGGTAGACCCCAGAACAAACTGTGGCCCTGGCAGCATGAAAAGGGGGTAAATGGCTAGCAATACACATGATCTGCCCTAAATATTATAGCTAGAGATTTTGTGTGGGGGAAGAAGTCATTTATAGCAGATTTTCAGCAAAGTAAGATTAATAAAGAAAGAAGCAGGCACGAGCTAAGAAAACTATTCCCAACCTGGCAAAGAAGTGAAACAACAATGGATGCGGTAAGGTGACTGAGTCATGCAGCTTGAGATAGCCCAACTGTTTGATATTTTTATGTATTCTAACCACTTAAGGCTTTATACATGCCCAATGTAGTGTTGGCTATTTAATTAAACTTCATGGTAGAACCTTATTTTGCTTGTCCCATTTTTCACATAGGAAGTATTATTCAAAGTTACTTGGGAAAATAAACCATCTCAGATATTTTACTTTGATTTATACACATTAAATTTTATCATTCTAGATTTAGGCCTGGACATCCTGTGATAAACCATTTAAAGTCTGATTCTGCTGCCCACTGTATGTGCTACAATTTGCTATTAGAGTCTCTTATTTTAGACAATTTGGACAATTGTCCAATTTGGACAATTAACCAACAGTCTTAGTTTTGATGGTTGAAATTATTAATTCTTCACCAAACTGCATGTCATTAACCTTGTATTTTTCTGACTTGCATACCTCTATCATAAAAACTTCTGCTAAATACTTTTCTGCAAAATGGTAGTCAGACACTTTATCAATGTCCAGATAGATTGGTTGAATAAAAAAAATGAAAGAAAAAAAGAAGAGACAGATTTTCTCTCCTTGAAATCTGTAGTTCTTTCTAGAGATTTTTGTTTTGTTTTCTAATGAGAAATTTTTAATAATCCATCTTGAAATTTTGCTATTTGCTAAATACACCTAGACATAAATTTTCAAAATCCACCTTCTCCTCTTTGAACACCAAATCTATATTTATCTGTTTCCTACTGTCGTGTATTTATTTCATTCTCCATGATTTCTCAAAGATTTCAAATTTGGTTCAAGAGTCTTATTTGGTATTCTTTTCGAACCTCTGGAAAGCTCTCAAACACATTTTGAAGGGTGAATTCTTCTACCTTAACTTTGGGCTTTAGGGCTTCTTCACCAATAGTCTCCTTCTGACAACCTGAGAATTATGTTCCCTGGAAACTAAAATAGAAGCTAATGGAAGATGAGTAGTTCTACTTTCATTACCGCGTATTAACAGGGTTCTATCACTCTGGTCTGCAGATTTCTTCCTTAAACATTCAGAATAAAATAGACGATATCCTGTAGTGATTAGACACATGGGCTTTAGAGCGTGGCTGCCTGGGTTTGAGTTCTCGGTTCTGCAACTTATTAACACTCTGATCTCTCTGAGTCTGCATAATGGGAGTAGTAATAGCATTGATTTCATAGCACTGTTGTGAAGGTTACAGAGGTAATGCCCAAAAGGTACTTAGCATCGTGCTGGGCACATTGTTATTGCTCAAACATTGTAGCTGAAGTACCACGTTAAAAAAAAGAGATATGGTATCCAAGGGAGGAGAAATCAAGTTTGTGGGGAGGTTTCCAAAATATGATAGAAATGCAGTAGTGCTGGGAGACTGAGTATTCTGCCAGTGATCAAGGTGTTACTTACATGCGACATTGCACATTGGCTACTTTCGCATATGACACTTGCTAATAGACTCTATTGCAGTAGTTTAACACTCATGACGAGAGATGGCTCTAGTAATTTAGAGGGTGTGTAACCTCTAGGGAGCCAGTAAAGTTATTTATTTGAGCTTTGACCTTTGTTTCCTGTAAGTGCTTGGGAAATGTCAGAGGTTTTTTTTCCCCCTGAATCTTGCCTCAGATGCCCTTTGGTGTGTCTGGTATTTCAGGCACTACCCTTTGAGATACTCATTTTTCTCCTCCCATTTATCCCCTCCCTTTATAAACATGGACTGTGGATCCTAGCCTGTATCTAAATAGGCTCTCTCCTTGTTGAGAATATATTAAGAGCCACTGATCTCAGGGCCTTGAATCTACCTATCTGTAGCCCACTGTATTAGGGTCCATGCTGGGTGTTTTGTTCCCCAGTTAGGACCTTGCCCAACTGTGAACTCAGCAGCTTAACCTTGGACATAACAGCGAAGTGTTTATCTAGTCCTAGATTGTGGGTTTGTCAGACTTTTTAGTGTGAGTGGTAAAAATAAACGTCATCATAATTTATGCACAAGGATGTTTATTGCAGCATTATTTGTAATGATGAAAAATTGAAAACAGACTAAATGTTTATCAACCAGAGAATGGTTAAATAAATTATGGCACAGCCATAAGATGAACCACTAGGTAGACATTAAAATGAATGAGGCAGATTTGTATGTTGTATGAGAATTTTTCTACAGTGTTGGATGGATAAAAGCAAGTTGAAAAATATTATGTACAGTACGATCTGGTTCATTTATATACAAACATATGTATGTGAAAAACCAAAATGGTCTGCAAGTCTAGGAATTAAACTGTTAATAGTGGTTACCATTGAGTGGGGTGGGGGTGGGGCATATGAGACATGAAACTTTCACTTTTATTTAATACACTTCTATAATGTTTGAATGATTCACAGCATGAAATCTTATGATAATTTTAAAAATAAAACTAATCAAGTAAAAGCTGATTTTTTTTAACTTATCTGCCTTAATTACCAGTTATCCATTATTTTTAAAAATAAAAAATGAGACAGTATTTCACATCTATCTCTCCTCCCATCTATAAGCCTGGAATCTGATAATAAAAATTAATGTAATGGCCCTGAAATTGTAGATCTAATCTGATCCCAATTTATACTTTAAGACACAAGATTAAAATACTAACTTAATAATTTAATAACTGATGTTACCAAGTTATATTAAAGAAAACATTTTTTAAAAGAAAAATAGAGGAAAAACCTTTTCTTACACTATTTCTATATTCAAGGTTTAAAGGGATACTTGTTTGAGGGGAAATAGCTCAGAAACTAATTGTATAAAACAAAGGATTCTGAGTACATGAAATAAATTGAATATTGGGATAGAGTGTGGGAGAACCCAGTGCCTGGCATATCAGTGCCAGGCTTACAAATGCTTTTTGTTATTTTAAAAAACTTGATCATGGTTTGCCTAAGGACAAAGACATAGGATATTTTAACCTGTGTGTGTGTGTATAAATGAGATAATGGAAAGAGGAGGGAAAGAAAGACTCAGAGGGGGAAAAAGAGGGAGGGAAGGGAAGAGAGAGGAAGAAGGAGAAGAGAAGGGGAGAGGGAAAAGAGAGAGGGAGGAAAGGAGAGAGAGGGGCAGAGAATTGTCCGTACTTCTTTCTGTTAGTTTTTGTTTTTTCATGAGGAAGATTTGCCCTGAGCTAACATCCGCTGCCAATCTCCCTCTTTTGGTATGTGAGCTGCCACCACAGCATGGCCACCAACAGATGAATGGTATAGGTCTGAACCTGGGAACAGAACCCTGGTCAAAGTGGAGTGCACCAAATTTAACTGCTAAACCACCAGGGCTGGTCCTGTCCTTACTTCTCTAACTTGACTCCTCCTTGCTCCTGACCCTGTATTCTGCTGTAAGGCTAGAGAAGGTGAACTCTGAAAAAATCTAGAACATAGAAAATGATAAAAATTATCAAAAAGTGAAAGCCTGAGACTTGAAGTTTCTGGTCCAGTATGTAAGAAGCTTGCAAGTTGCCACTCTGTCCTAACAACAAGTAAAAAGCTGAACAAACTGAAAAATTAACCACTCTTCTTAGAGCCATAAAAGAAGTGATGTTACAGGGAAAACTGCTGCCCCCAAAACTGGGGAGGCTGACAGGCGAATTTGGAGAATCACAACTTACTAGAGCAGAAACCAACTGGGAAACCTCCTCAGGAACCAGTGGCGGGGCAATTGAATTCTAATTGACGAATTTTTGGAGGCTCAGAGTGCACAACTCTGAGAGTTAAAAACACCAGGGAGACCCAGTCATGGGGGTAGGGAGAGGCACCTACGTTTGGCGAGTTCTACCTCCTGTATAATTACCAGGTTCTCAGAGTGAATGTGGGAGAAAAATTCCCTTGTGCTTCTGGCAGGGAGAGGAGGAAAGGAACCATTCTGAAATACGACAGAGAATTCTGTTCTTCTTAATAAGTTTTGCCCTCAGGAGAAACTAGTTAAGGAGAACCTAACTTGATGGCATTTCATCAGAGCCTAACTGACCTGGGAGAACAGAAATATCCTACTCCAGCCCCCTCTAGCCTCCCAGGTGGGAGAAGAAAAATATCCAACTCTACCCAACACTAGCCATCCTTTTCCACCTAAGGGGGATGGGAAGGGGAGGAACTGAGAAGCACAGGTGAGCTTTACAGGACAGAGGCACAGGTTCACTAAAAGACTGAGATCTAATCATAGGAGTATAAAACACTTCCCCTCCCCCCATACCTATCACCACATTACTAATGACTTATTTATAGCAGTTCTTTTTACCCAGTACATCATGCCCACCTATCAAGAAAAAATTACAAGATATACTAAAAGGCAAAAAACACAGTAGGAAGAGAAAGTGCAAACATCAGAACCAGACTCAGATATGGCAGGGATGTTGGAAATACCAGGCCATGAATTTAAAATATTTATGACTAATATATTAAGGGCTCTAATGGATAAAGTAGACAGCATGCAAGAACAGATGGAAAATGTAAGCAGAGAGAGGGAAATTCTAAGACAAAAACACAAAGAAATTCTAGAGATCAAAAACGCTGTAACAGAAAAGAAGAATGCCTTTGTTGGGCTTATTAATAGACTAGACACAGCTGAGGAAAGATTCTCTGAGCCTGAGGATATCTCAATAGAAACTTTTAAAAAGGAAAAGCACATAGAATAAAGACTGAAGAAAAACCCCCAGAATATCAAAAAACTGTGAGACAATTGCAGAAGTTGTAACATATGTGTAAGGAGAATACCAGAAGGAGAAGAAAGAGAAAGGAACAGAAGAAATATTTAAAACAATAATGACTGAGAATTTCCCCAAATTAATGTCAGACACCAACCCATGGATTCAGGAAGTTCGGAGAACAAGAAGCAGAGTAAATGCAAATAAAACTACACCTAGGCATTTGATATTAAATTGCGGAAAAGCAAAATAAAGCAAAATATTCTGAAAGAAGCCAGAGGAAAAAAATACCTTACCTATAGAAGAGCAAAGGTAAGAATTACATCTGACTTTTCCTCAGAAACCACACAAGCAAGAAGAGAGTGTAGTGAAATATTTAGTGTTGAGAGAAAAAACCTACCAACTGAGAATTATCTACCCTGTGAAATTATTCTTCAAAGGTAAAGGGGAAATAAATACTTCCTCAGATAAACAAAAATTGAAGTAATTTGTTGCCTATAGACCTAGCTTGGGTGAAATGCTAAAAGAGATTCTTTAAAAAAAAAGATGGGACTACATCAAACTAAAAAGCTTCTACACAGCAAAGAAAATCATCTACAAAACAAAAAGACAACCTAACAATTGGGAGACGATATTTGTAAACCATATATCTACTCAGGGGTTAACATCCAAAACATACAAAGAACTCATACATCTCAACAACAACAAAACTAATAACCCAATTAAAAAATGTGAAAAGGATCTGAACAGACATTTCTCCAAAGAGGATATACAGATGGGCAACAACGCATGAAAAGATGTTCAACATCGCTAATTATCAGGGAAATGCAAATCAAAACTACAATGAAATATCACCTCATGCCCGTCAGAATGACTGTAATTAACAAGACAGGAAACAAGTGTTGTTGGAGAGGATGTGGACAGAAGGGAACTCTCATACACTGCTGGTGGGAGTGCAAACTAGTGCAGGCACTATGGAAAACAGCATGGAGATTCCTCAAAAAATTGAGAATCAAACTACCATATGATCCAGCTATTCCACTGCTGGGTACTTATCCAAAGAACATGAAAACAGGAATGCATAAAGATACATGCACCCCCTATGTTCATCACAGCATTATCCACAACAGCCAAGACTTGGAAGCAATCTAGGTGCCCATCAAAGGATGAATGGATAAAGAAGATGTGTTATATATACACAATGGAATACTACTCCGCCATAAGAAATGATGAAATCCGGCCATTTGTGATGACATGGATAGAACTTGAGGGTATTATGCTAAATGAAATAAGTCAGAGGGAGAAAGTAAAATACCGTATGATCTCCCACATAAGTACAAGATAAAAACAATAACAAACAAACACATGGAAACAGAGATTGGATTGGTGGTTACCACAGGGAAAGTGGGGAGGGAGGAGGGTGAAAGGGGTGATTAGTCACATGTATGTGGTGATGGGTTGTAATTAGTCTTTGGGTGGAGAACATGTAATCTACACAGGAATTAAAATATAATGATGTACACCTGAAATTTATATAACGTTATAAACCAATGGTACCGCAATAAAAAAAAAGTTCTGGAAATTGGCTGCACAGCAACGTGAATATAGTTAATACTATTGAACTGGACACTTAAAAATGCTTAAGATGGCAGATTTTATGTTATGTGTATTTTACTACAATTAAAAATAAAATAAAAAATAATGCAAAACGAAAAAGAGGTTCTTTAGAGAGAAGGAAAATGATATAAGTGAGAAAATCAATCTACATAAAGGAAGGAAGAGCATTGAAGAAGAAAACATCTGAGTAAAATAAACACTGTTATTTTATTATTCTTAATTGATCTAACAGCAGTTTGTTCAAAATAATAATAGCAACACTGTATTTGTCTATGTGTGATTATCTATACATGTACGCTTATGTAAAAGTGAAATGAATGGATGTATAAGTGAAATGAATGAATGAGTGATATAAGAGATAGGAGGAATTATTTAACTACTATAAGGCCCTTGCACTACTTATGAAATGATATAGTGGTATTTGATAGTAGACTTGGATTAATTGTAAATGTATATTGCACACTTTAGAGCAACCATTAAAAAAGTAAAAAAAAATGTATAATTGATATACTAGGAAAGGAGAGAAAATGGAATCACATAAAATGCTCAGCTGAAACCACAAATGGCAAATAAGAATGGAAGACAAAAATAGAAACAAAAGAACAAAGGCAACCAATATAAAACAGTAATGAATATGGCAGATATTGTTCCAACTTTATCAATAATCACTTTGAACATCATTGACTTCAAGGCACTAATTAAAAGACAGAGACAGAGCAGATGAAAAGACAAGATACAACTATATATTGTCTACAAGAAATCCACTTTAAATATGAAAACACATATAGTTTAAAAGGAAATGGATGGAGAAAGATACACCATGCTAACAATAACTAAAAGAAAGCAGAAATATCTACGTTAAATTCAGACAGAGCAGATTTCAGAGTAAGGAAAGTTATCAGGGATAAAGAGGGGCATTACATAATGCTAAGGGGATCAATTCTCCAAGAAGGCATAATGGTCTTTAACATGCATGTTCCTAACAATAGAGCATCAAACTACAGGAGGCAAAACCAGATAGAATTGTAGGTTGAAATAGATGAATTCATTATTATAGTTGGAGACTTCAATATCCCTCTATCAGAAATGAACCAATCTAGCAGGCAGAAAATCAGCGAGCACATAGCCGAATGCACAAGACCATCAATCGACTGGCTATAATTGACATCTATAGACTATTTCATCCAACAACAGCAGAACACACATTCTTCTCAAACTCACATGGAACAGTCACCAAGTTAAACCACATTTGGGGCTTAAAATACACCTTGACAAATTTTTAAATGAATAGCAGTCATAAAATGTCTGCTCTCAGAACCCAACGGAATTAAACTACAAATTAATAACAGAAAGATAAATGGAAAATCCAAAAATTTGTGGAGATTAAACAACACAATTCTAAACAGCACATAGGTCAAAGAAGAAATCTCAAGAGAAATGAAAAAATATTTTAAACTGAATGAAAATGAAAACACATCAAAATTTGTGGGATGCAGAAAAGCAGTGCTTCAAGGGGAAATTTATAGCAGTAAATGCATATACTAGAAAAGAATAAAAATCTAAAATCAATAATCTAGTTTTCCAATTTAGGAAACTAGGAAAAAAGGAACAAATTAAATCCAAACTAAACAGAAGAAGAAAGAAATAAAAATTAGAGGAGAAATCAATGAAACTGAAAACATAAAATCAACAGAGAAAATCAACAAAACCAAAGGTTTTGAAAAGATCAATAAAATGGATAAACCTCCTTAGCCAGGGTAACTAAAAAAAAAAAAAGGACACAGATTTCTAATGTTGAAAATGAAAGAGGAACATCACTTTCACCTTTTACAGATCCCATGGACATTAAAAGGATAATAAAAGAATACTATGAACAACTCTATGCTCACAAATTTGGTACCTAGGTGAAATGGACCAATTCCTTGAAAGACACAATCTGCCAAAACTCACACGAGGAGAAATAGATAATCCGAATAGGCCAGTATCTATTAAAAAATTTAATCAATAATTAATAACCTTCATAACAGAAAATACCAGGCCCAGATGGGTTCACTGGTGAATTCTGAGCGTTTAAGGAAGAAATTATACCATTTCTCTACATTCTCTCTCAGAAGATAGAAGCTGAGGGAATTCTTCCTAACTCATTCTATGAGGCCAGCATTACTCTAACACCAAAACCAGACAAAGACATTGTAAGAAAAGAAAACCATAGACCAATGTCTCTCATGAATATAGATGCAAAAATCCTCAACTAAATACTAGAAAATTGAAGCCAGAAATATACAAAAAGAATTATACACCCCGACCAAGTGAGATTTAATCCAGGTATACAAGATTCTTTTAACATTTGAAAATAAATTAATGTAATCCATCACATAATAGGCTAAAGAAGAAAAATCACGTGATCATATCAGAAAATGCAAAAAAAGCATTTGACAAAACCCAACACCTTTTCATGACAAAACCTTTCAATAAACTAGAAATCGAAAAGAACTTTCTCAACCTCATAAATAATATCTAGAAAAAACCTATAGCCAACATCATACTTAAAGGTGGTAAGCTTGAAGCTTTGCCACTAAAATCAGGAACTAGGCAATGATGTCCTCTCTCATCACTGCTTGTCAACATTATACTAGTAGTCCTAACTAATGCAACAACAACAAAAAAATAAAAGGAGATAAAATGTGTACAAAATGGGAAAAAAGAAATAAAACTTTGTTCACAGATGACATGATTGTCTGTGCAGAAAATCCAGAAGAATTAACAAAAAGTTCCTGAAACTAATGAGTGATTGTAGTAAGATTGCAGGATACAAGGTTAATAAACAAAAGTCAATCATTTTCCTATATAACAGTAATGAACAAATGAAATTAGAAATTAAAAACACAATACATTGAACATTAGCATCACCAAAAATGAAATACTTATGTTACACATCTAACAAAATATGTACACAATCAGTATGGGGAAAACCAAAAAAAAAAAAAAAAAAAAAAACTGAGGAAAGACATAAAAGAAGAACTAAATAAATGGAGAGATATTTTTTTAAATTTTTTTTTTTGAGGAAGATTAGCCCTGAGCTAACCTCCACTGCCAATCCTCCTCTTTTTGCTGAGGAAGACTGGCCCTGAGCTACATCCATGCCCATTTTCCTCTACTTTATACGTGGGACGCCTACCACAGCATGACTTTGCCAAGTGGTGCCATGTCTGCACCCAGGATCTGAACTGGTGAACCCCGGGCCACTGAAGTGGAACATGCACACTTAACCGCTATGCCATTGGGCCAGCCCCAATGGAGAGATATTCTATCTTCATGGATAGGAAGATTCAATATTGTGAAGATGTCAGTTCTTCACAACTTGACCTATAGGTTCAGCGGAATCCCAATCAAAATTCCAGCAAGTTCTTTTTTGGATATCTACAAATGGATTCTAAAGTTTATATAGAGAGGAAAAGACTCAGAATAGCCAGCAATATTGAAGAACAAAGCTGGAGGACTCATACTACCATACTTTAGACTTACTATAAAACTATGGTTATCAGGTGTTGTATTGGTAAATGAACAGACAAATAGATGGATGGAACAGAATAGAGACCCAGAAATAGGCCCACATAAATATAGTTATCTGTTCTGACAAAGGAACAAAGATAATATAATGGATCAAAGATAATCTTTTCAATAAATTATGCTGGAACATCTGGACATTCACAAGCAAAAAAAATAAATTTTTTTTCTTTTCTTTTGAACACCTCAAATTAATTATTTTTCTTATTTTTGATTTTTTCTATTTATTTATTTTCCTGCCTAGTTGCCAAGTATGATTTTCATTGAGGTGTCATTGGTTTATAACATCATATAAATTTCAGTTGTACATCATTATATTTCAATTTCCATGTAGATTACATCATGTTCATCACCCAAGGACTAATTATCATCCATCCCATACACATGTACACAGTCGCTCCTTTCTCCCCCCCTCTCTCTTTTCCCCTCTGGTCACCACCAGTCTAATCTCTGTATCTGTGTTTTGTTTGTTGTTGTTCTTTTTATTTTCTATTTATGAGTGAGACCATACAGTATAAGACTTTCTCCATCTGACGTATTTCACTTAGCATAATACTCTCAAGGTCCATCCATGTTGTCATGATGGCAAGATTTCATCATTTTTAATAGCTGAGTAATGTTACATTGTGTATATATACCACATCTTCTTTATCCATTTGTCTCTCTCTTTTTTTTGCTGAGGAAGATTTGCCCTGAGCTAACATCAGTGCCAATCTTTATCTATTTTTTAGAATGTGGGCTGCCAGCACAGCCTGGCTGCTAACAGAGTAATGTAGGTCTGCACCAGGGGACTGAACCTGGCTGCAGAAGTGGAGCATGCTGAACCTAACGACTAGGCCACTGGGCCTGGCCCTATCCATTCATCTCTTGATGGGCACTTAGTTTGTTTGCAAGTCCTGGCTATTGTGAATAATGCTGCAATGAACATAAGGGTGCATGTATCTTTAAGTATTCTTGTTTTCATGTTCTTTGGATAAGTACCCAGCAGTGGAATAGCTGGATCGTATGGTAGTTTGATTCTTAATTTTTTGAGGAATCTCCATGCTGCTTTCCACAGTGGCTGCACCAGTTTGCACTCCCACCAGCAGTGTATGAGGGTTCCCTTCTCTCCACATCCTCTCCAACGCTTGTTGTTTCCTGTCTTGTTAATTATAGCCATTCTGACAGGCATGAGATGATCTCTCATTGTGGTTTTGATTCACATTTCCCTTATAGTTAGTAATTTTGCACATCTTTTCATGTTCCTTTTGGCCATCTGTATATCTTCTTTGGAAAGATGTCTGTTCAGATCTTTTTCACATTTTTCAATTGGGTTATTAGTTTTGTTGTTGAGATGTATGTGTTCTTTATATATTTTGGATATTAACCCCTTATCAGGTATATGATCTGCAAATATCTTCTCCCAATTGTTAGGTTGTCTTCATTTTGTTGATGGTTTCCTTTGTGCAGAAGCTTTTTAGTTTGATGTAGGTCCAATTGCCTATTTTTAATTTTGTTTCCCTTGCCTGAAAAGACACGGTATTTAAAAAGATACTGCTAAGACCAATGTCAAAGATTTTACTGCCTCTATTTTCTTCTAGGAGTTTTATGATTTCAGGACTTACATGCAAGTCTATAATCCATTTTGAGTTAATTTTAGTGTATCATGTAAGATAATGGTCTACTTTCATTCTTTCACGTGTGGCTGTCAATTTTCCCAACACCATTTATTGAAGAGACTTTCCTTTCTCCATTGTATGTTCTTTGTGCCCTCATTGAAAATTATCTGTCTATGGATATGTGGATTTATTTCTGGGCTCTCAATTCTGTTCCATTGATCTGTTCATCTGCTTTTGTGCCAGTACCATGCTGTTTTCATTACTAGAGCTTTGTAGTATATTTTGAAATCAGGAGTGAGATACCTCCAGCTTTGTTCTTTTTTCTCAAAATTCCTTTGGCTATCCAGTCTTTTGTTGTTCCAGATAAATTTTAGGATTCTTTGTTGTATTTCTGTGCAACATGTTGTTGGCATTTTGGTAGGGATTGCATTGAATCTGTAAATTGCTTTAGGATGCATGGATGTTTTAACTATGTTAATTCTTCCAATCCAAGAGCAGGGAATATCTTTCTGTTTCTCTGTGTCTTCTTCAATTTCTTTCAATAAAGTTTTATAGTTTTCTGTGTGCAGGTCTTTCATCTCTTTGGTTAAATTTATTCCTAGGTATTTTATTATTTTTTGTTGCAATTGTAAATAGGATTTTAATCTTAATTTCTCTTTCTGCTACTTTGTTGTTACTGAATAGAAATGCAGCTCATTTTTGTATGTTGATTATGTATCCTGCAACTTTACTGTATTCAATTATTTTTCCTGAAAGCTTTTGAGTGGATTCTTTAGGGTTTTCAATATATAAAATCACATCATCTGCAAATAGTGACAGTTTCACTTCTTCCTTTCCAATTTTCATCCCTTTTATTCCCTTCTCTTGCCTGATTGCTCTGGTTAGGATTTCCACTACTACGATGAACAAGAGTGGTGAAAGTGGGCATCCCTATCTGGTTCCTGTTGTTAAAAGCATAGCTTTCAATTTTTCTCCATTGACTATGACATTAGCTGTGGGTTTGTCATATATGACCTTTACTGTGTTGAGATATTTTCCTTTTATGCCCATTTTATTTAGGGTTTTTATCATAAATGGATGCTGTACCTTGTCAAATTCTTTCTCTGCATCTATTGAGATAATCATGTGATTTTTATTCTTCATTTTGTTAATGTGTTGTATCACACTGATTGATTTGCAGATGTTGAACCATCCCTGCATCCCTGGAATAAATCCTTCTTGATCATGGTGCACGATCATTTTAATGTATCATTGTATTCAGTTTGCTAGTATTTTTAACTTTTTTTTTTCTTTTGAGGAACATTAGCCCTGAGCTATCATCTGCTGCAAATCCTCCCCTTTTTGCTGAGGAAGACTGGTCCTGAGCTAACATATAGCCCATCTTGCTCTACTTTATACGTGGGACACCTGCCACAGCAGAGCTGGACAAGTGGTGTGTAGGTCTGCACCCAGGATTTGAACTAGCAAACCCTGGGCCACTGAAGCAGAATGTGCAAACTTAACCACTGGCCCCTCAATTTGCTAATATTTTGTTGAGGATTTTTGCATCAATGTTCATCAGTGATATTGGCCTGTAATTTTCTTTTTTTGTGTTGTCCTTGTCTGGTTTTGGTATCAGGGTAATGTTGGCCTTCTAGAATGAGTTAGGAAGCTTCTCTGACTCTTCAATTTTTTGGAAGAGTTTGAGAAGGCTAGGTATTAAGTCTTCTTTGAATGTTTACTGTAATTAACCATGGAAACCATCTGGTCTTGGACACTTATTTTTTGGGAGATTTTTTGATTACAGTTTCAATTTGCTTACTGGTGATTGGTCTATTCAAATTCTCTATTTCTTCTTAATTCAGTTTTGGAATGTTGTGTGATTCTAATAATTTACCCATTTCATCTAGATTATCCAATTTGTTGGCATATAGTTTTTCATGGTATTCTCTTATAATCTTTTGTATTTCTGAGATGTCCATTATAATGTCTTCCCTTTCATTTCTGATTTTATTTATTTGAGACTTCTCTCTTTTTGTCCTTGGTCAGTCTAGCCAAAAGTTTGTCAATTTTGTTTATCTTTTCAAAGAACAAGCTCTTGGTTTCATTGATATTTTCTATCGTTTTTTAGTTTTTATTTTGTTTATTTCCATTCTGATTTTTATTATTTGCTTCCCTCTACTGGTTTGAGGCTTTGTTTGTTCTTTTTTTTCTAGTTCCTTTTGGTGCACTGTTATGTTATTTATTTGAGATTTTCCTTGTTTGTGGAGGTAGGTTTGTATTGCTGAAACTTCCCTCTTAGAACAGCTTTTGCTATACCACATAAATTTTGGCATGTCGTATCTTCATTTTCATTTTCATCTGTCTCTATGTATTTTTTTATTTCTTCTTTGACTTCTTCATTGACCCAATAGTTGTTCAGTAGCATTTTGTTTAATCTTTACATATTTCTGGCTTTCCCAATTTTCTTCCTGTAGTTGATTTCGAGTTTCATACCATTGTGGTCAGAAAAGATGCTTAGTACTATTTCAATCTTCTTAAATTTATTGAGGTTTGTTTTGTGGCCTAATATGTGATCTATCCTGGAGAATGTTCCATGTGTATTTGGAAAGAAAGAATATTCTGCAATTTTTGGGTGAAAAGTTCTGTATATATCTACTAAGTCCATCTTGTCTAATGTGTCATTTAAGGCCAATGTTTCCTTATTGGTCTTCTGTTTGGATGACCTATCCATCAATGTACGTGGAGTGTTAAAGTCCCTATTATTGTATTACGGTCTATTTCTCCTTTTATGTCTGTAAATAATTGCTTTATATATTTAGGTGCTCCTTTTATGGATGCACAGATATTTACAAGTCCTATATCCTCTTGTTGGATTGTTCCCTCTATCATTGTGTAGTGTCTTTCTTTGTCTCTTTTTACAGTTTTTGTTTTAAAGTCCATTTTGTCTGATGTAAGTATTGCTACCCCAGGTTTCTTTTCATTGACATTTACATGGATTATCTTTTTCCATCCCTTCACTTTCAGCTTGTGAGTGTCTTTAGGTCTGAAATGTGTCTCTTGTATGCAGCATATATATGGGTCTTGTTTTTTATCTAGTCAGCCACCCTACATCTTTTGATTGAAACATTTAGTCCACTGACATTTAAAGTAGCTATTGATATGTGTGTACTTATTGCCATTTTCTTACTGTTTTTCCTGGTGTTTTAGTAGTTCTTCTCTGTTCCTTTCTTCTTCTCTTTCTCTCTTCCCTTGTGGTTCAAAGGCTTCTTTTAGTATTATGTTTGGGTTCCCTTCTCTTAATTTTTTGTATATTTATTATAGGTGTCTGGTTTGTGATTGCCATGAGGCTCATATGTAATAATGTAGATAAATAACAATCTATATTAAGTTGATGGTCTCTTAAATTTGATCTCTTGCTGAAAGCTCTATTCTTTTACTCTCGTCCTCCCACATTTTGTTTTTGACATCATATTTAATCTCTTTTTGAGGGTCTGTATCTGTTAACCTCTTATCTTGGCAACAGATAATTTTCAGTACTTTTGTCTTCTGACCTTCATATATTATCTTCGCATGCCATTGATCTGCTACCTTTACTGTATGTTTGCCTTCACCAGTGATTTTATTATTATTATTATTGATAATTTTCTTATTCCTATTTGCTGTCTTTCCTTTTCCACTTAAATAAGTCCCTTTAGCATTTCTTCTAAGAGTGGTTTCTAAGGTTGTTTTCTGGTAGTTTAGTTTTTGCTTGTCTGGAAAACTCTTTATCTCTCCTTCATTCCGAATGATAACCTTGGCAGGTACAGTATAGTTTGCTATAGGTTTTTTTTCTTTCAGCACTTTAAATATATTGTGCCACTCCCTTCTAGCCTGTAAGCTTCTGCTGAGAAGTAGGCTGATAGTCTTACGGGATTTTCTTTGTATGTAACTTGTTGCCTTTCTCTTGCAGCTTTTAGGATTCTCTCTTTGTCTTTAGTTCTTGACATTTTAATTATAACGTGTCTTGGTGTGGGCCTCTTTGGGTTTAGCCTGTTTGTGCTCCTTGTGCTTCCTGTACCTGGGTGCCTGTTTCCTTCCTTAGGTAAGGAAAATCTTCAGCTATTATTTCTCCAAATAGATTCTCTGCCTCTTTATCTCTCTCTTCTCCTTCTGAGACACCTATAATATGGATGTTAGAGTGCTTGATGTTGTCCCAGAGGTCCCTTAGACTGTTCTCATTCTTTTTAATTCATTTTTATGTTCAGCTTGTGTGATTTCCTCTAGTTTTTTGTCCAGCTCACTGATCTGTTCTTCTGTATCATCTATTCTGCTCTTGATTCCCTCTAGTGAATTTTTCATTTCCATTATTATATTCTTGAGTTCTGATTGGTTCTTTTTATATTTTCCAATTCTATGTTGAAGTTATCACTGTATTCATCTATTCTTCTTCCAAGACCAGTGAGCATCCTTATGACTATTAGTTTGTATTCCTTATCAGGTAGACTGTTTATCTCTGTTTCATTTAGTTCTTTTTCTGAGGATTTGTCCTAGTCCCTTATTTGGAACATATTCCTTTGTCTCCTCATTTTGCCTCTTTCTCTGTGCTTATATCCATGTATTAGGTGAGTCAGCTATGTCTCCCCATCTTGGAGAAGTGGCCTTATGTAAGAGATGCCCTTGAGGACCAGCAACATGCTTCCCTCTTGTCACTACTTCCAAATGTTGCAGCAGTGTCCCCTTTGTGGGTTACATGTGTCCTGTTGTGTGTGGGGGGTTGCTCTTACTGTAGGTACATGAGAAGGCTAGGCTGTCTTCTTGGCTGGCTGGTTGTAAGCCTCAGTTTTGTAGCTGCTATGGACCTTTCAGTCACTTTATTAGCTGGGGGGAGCCCCGGCATAGTTGGCTGTAAGGTCTAATAGCACATTTCTGCTGCAATTGTTCTGTTAAGTGAGTAGGCTCCCAGTGCGACTGGTTACTAGGCTCAGGGGCTCAAAATTTCTGTAGGCCTCTAGCTGCAAAGCTGTTGTCAGCTCTTTCCATGGTGCAGCTGAGTGGGGCCAGCTCCAGGCATGGCAGCACACAATTTTTTCAGGTGTTGGAAGGTGGGACAGACCCCCTATATGGCTTAAGATTGCTTCCAGCCATGAAGCATCATGGCTAGAATGTGGTTTTTTTCTTCTCCAGAAAGGTTTTTCTGGCTCTTTCACCTCATTCAGCATTGTCCCTTGTTATGGGGGTTGTTTTTATCCAGTTTCTGGTTCTTTCTCAAGGGTCGTTGTTCCAAGGTAGTCGTAAACTTGTTGCATCCATCGGAGGAAGTGAGTTCAGAGTCTTCCTATGCTGCTATCTTCCCAGCAACCAAAAAAAAAAAAAAACGAATTTAAACACAAGCCATACACCTTTCAGAAAAATTAACTCAAAATAGTTCACAGACGTAAATGTAAAACACAAAACTATAAACTTCTAGAAGATAACATAGGAGGAAATCTAGATGACCTTGGGTATGGCAGTGACAATTTAGATAGAACACCAAAGGCATGATCCATGAAAGAAATAACTGATAAGCTGAACTTCATTAAAATGAAAAACTTCCGCTTTGGGAAAGACAACGTCAAGACAATGAGGAGACAAGCCACAGACTGGGAGCAAAGATTTGCAAAAGACATATCGAATAAAGGATTGTTACCCAAAATATGCAAAGAACTCTTAAAATTCAACAATAAGAAATCAAACAACATTATTAAAAAATGCACCAAAGACCTTAACAGATACCTCACCAAAGAGGAAATACAGATGGAAAATAAGCACATGAAAAGATTCTACATATCATATGTTATCAGGGAAATGCAAATTAAAAAAACAAGACGCCACTACATACCTATTAGAATGGCCAGAATCCAAAAAAGTAACATCAAATACTGGCAAGCATGTGCAGCAACAGGAACACTCATTCATTCCTGGTGGGAATGCAAATGGTATAGCCACTTTGGAAAGATAGTTTGGCAGTTTCTTACAAAACTAAACATACTCTTACCGTATGATCCAGTAATTGCACTCTTTGGTATTTACTCAAAGGATTTGAAAACTTATGTCCACACAAAAACATGGACAGATGTTTATAGCAGCTGTTTGGCAGTTTACACAGTTGCCAAAACTTGGAAGCAACCATGATGTCCTTCAGTAGGTGAATGCATAAATAAACTATGGTACATCCAGACAATGAAATATTATTTGGTGCTAAAAGAAATGAGCTATTAAGCCATGAAAAGACATGGAGCAAACTTAAATGTGTATTGCTAAGTCAAAGAAGCCAGGCTGAAAGGGCTATACACACTGTAGGATTCCAACTATAGTCATGTGATGCGTAATGAGGTTTTGATCAACAACAGACTGCAACTACAATGGTGATCCCATAAAATTACTACCATATAGCCTAGGTGTGGAATAGGCTATATAATCTGGGTTTGCGTAAGTACACTCTGTGATGTTCACACAATGATGAAATCATCTAATGATGCACTTCTCAGAATGTATCCCAGTGAAGTGACATATGACTGTATATGATATTCTGGAAAAGGAAAAACTATGGAGACAGTAAAAAAATCAATGTTTGCCAGGGGCCGGGAGTGGGGAGGGAGGAGTGAACAGCTGGAGTACAGAGGATATTTAGGGAAATGAAACTAGTTTGTATAAAACTATAATGGTGGATACATGGCACTACACATTTGCCAAAACTCATGGAATGCACAACACCAAGAGAGAACCATAATGTAAACTACAGACTTTGGGTGATAACGATGTGTCAATGAAAGTTCACTAATTCTAATAAATGTACCGCTCCATTGGGGGATGTTGAGAATGAGGAGGCTATGCATATGTGTAGGGGGGAAGTATATGGGAAATGTCTGCACTTTCTGCTCAATTTTTCTGTGAAAACTACTAAAAGTACTTTAAATAATAAAGTATTAAAAAAGTATGAACCCTGAGAAAAATAAGAAAATTATTTAGCTATTTATTTCTAATTTAAGAGAAGATAATGGAAAAGTGTTCACTTTTACAACCACAAAGAATCAGAGAGATGGAGGGGAGCTTTCAAATCTTCAAAGGCAAACTTCCATCCATTAAAAAGTGCTTCTATAATATTTTTGATTATCACATTTCTGTTTAAGCATTACTTACAGCAGGGAGTTCATTCTTTTATTTTTAGACAGAATGTTTCAGAGCATGGACTTGTCCTAGAGAAATAATGGTATCTACTCCAGTCTCTGATGTCAATTAGCAGAATGAATTCTGGCAAGTCCTTTAAACTCTCCAGTCTTCATTCATCTGTAGGGTAAGGTAGTTAGGTTCAAGAGTCACCAGAGTCTTATATACTTTTAAAGGACTATTTGAATTCCCATTCTGTGATTTCATTTGGGATAGAGAGGTGGTATGGCAGCATTAGCATGGGTTTCGGAAAGAGTGAAACTGGGTGTAAATATTGACCAATATTTTCTGATTGGATGACCTTGGACAGAACACCTGATCTCTCAGTCTGAGTTCCTATATCCTTAGAGATAACAATACCTACCTTGGAGAGTTCTGGGTATTCATTGAAATAATGCTTTTAAAGCACTTAGCATCATACTGGGCACATGATAGATGTTCAACAAATGTGACTTCCTTCTCCTCTTCTCTCCATTTAAAACAGGAAATATATGGATTAAAATCAAGCAAAAGTAAATATTTATTGGATATAGGACAATTTTTTAAAATATAGATTTAGGGCCAGCCCCAGTGGCCTAGTGGTTAAGTTCAACACGATCTGCTTTGACAGCCTGGGTCTGGTTCCTGGACCTACATCACTGGTCTGTCAGTGGCCATGCGGTAGTGGTGGCTCACATACAAAAGAGGAAGATTGGCAGCAGATGTTAGCTCAGGGCAATTCTTCCTCAGCAAAAAAGAAATAATGATAAAATAAAATATAGATTTAATGGTTAGTATTAACTGGGTAAAATTTGTTCAAAGTTGTTTGGATAATTCTGCTTGGATCCAGAAAGACTAAATTATGTTGGAAATTTATTTCTCTTTTCTAACTTACCATTATTTCAATATAGAATGTTAAAAATAATATAGTGGTACAAAAACATATTTAATACTACTAGTAAAGAGCTGAATGCTGTAATATAAAGCCTTTTCCATCATCTATTGAAACTATCCTCCTACATGAGCCTGTGTCTCAAAACAGTTCTTGAGGAAAGGCATCTCAATTCATCCTTATGCCCCAGCACACAGCACAGTGCCAGGCAAGTAGTGGGGATCATTGCACATTCTAAGCTAGTAAGTATTAAATACAATTTACACTTTCAAAAACTTTAGGAGGAATAACTAATTACTCCACATTGAACCCATTGACAGAACATATAAATTATTATTTCAGAACAGGAATCCTGTGTCCAAAAAGATTACTAGACTTACTAAAGTTCAAAACATGCATTCCTAGCAAAAGGAAGCTTGGTGACTCAGCAACCAGCTGGACTACTTAGCTTTTTCTCTCCCTTCAAGGTCCTCCTAATTCAACAAAGAACATAAAGGAATTCAAATGTAGGCTATACAACAAAACAATACAGCTCTAGGTATACTATTAATAAAGAGACAAAACAAATAAAAATGCCCAGACATAGCAAGGGTGTAATAGAAGAAAGAAAAGTACTTGAGAGTAATTAGCATTTTGCCAACTAAACTGTAAAAAATTAGAGTGAATTGAGTGAGATAATAAAGAACCAACACTGAAGAACACACAAAAGGAGAAAGGAATATAGGGAAAAATTGAAAGAAAGGAAAGGACATTGCTTTCTGAGAAGCAAAAAAATACCATGGAGTAAAATGTCAAATCTCAAGTCATATCCCATGTAACTCACTGGAAAGTCTGCCCCAGAGTTATGCTGAGCACGGCATTCACCCAGAGGTTCCAGACCTCTGAGTTATGCTTTGTACTCATGTCACATGTGTACATTGCTGGTCAAAATTCTTCCATAGGTTAGTGGTGAATGAGAGCGTACAGCTAAACATGAATAACCATGTAATACTGCTCATTACACTAAAAAGGCATTTCAGCTCAACATTCAAAACCAAAGGAAACTATGTTGGCAAATTTTTTAAAAAATGAACATCTGTAAAATTAGGAAATTTGGCTGCCTTGAAGAAAAATGGTAAAAATTAACATTCTGTGAATTTCCATGGGACCAGGCCGAGAACTGTGTCCTTTGTGGACACATCACAAAATTAATTTCTTCATAAGCATCTTTAAATCCTCATTGAGAGAGAGATAAATTCCTAATCATTGAAAATGAGGAAACAAATGTGGGAAGTAGTAAGTTTGAGGGTAATTACCATTTTTTCATATTAAAAGATTTCAAGATTATCCAGATGTTTGCACAGTTCCCCAGAGAAAACTGAAGACCATTTCCTGCCAGGAAGGAATGAATTGTATAGTGTATATGTAACATTTATGCTGTCATTAAAAAAAAAAAAATCCCACAAGTTTATTCAATAACAATGAAATGTTGTTAATTCTTGGAAGATAGGAAAAGCCACCTGGGGCCTTTTGTAACTAATTTATTTCACACAGAAGACTCCATTCACAGTTTACCTGACTTCTCTGTAGCGCCCTTTCCTACCCCTCGGGGCAACTTTATCTCGATGGGACGTCAGTTCCCCTAATCCAAGCGGTCTACAGGCACTGTGTCAAGGGTTTAACTCAGATGCAAACTGGAGCCCAACATTAGAACACTTTGGTAAAAGCAGGAAGAAAATATCGTGACATACAAAGAGTGAAACTCAAATTTCACCAAAGAAACTCTATTCTTTAAAGAATTTTGGAAAATGGCTTTATTGTGCAAGTTCATCAACATACTGGTTTTAAAACTCTGCTTCCAACAATATGTATAGAATAGGCTTAAAGATCAACACATAACCCTTTTCTCTCTCCTTCACTCATTAGATTTTAATGAGGTAATAATAAGAGGGAAAGATGTCCACATTTTGAGGCAGGGTCAATTCTTCAAAAGCCCTGTATGAGGCAGAATTGGAATTTGAATAGAAGGATGAAATTAAAGAATCATGAGCTACATATTCTTGTAGAGAAGGTAAAATTCTCCCAGATGAATCACAATTGTGATATATTTTTTACATTTACACCAAACATTTTGTGGCTTCCATGTTATAGTTTCGAAATTCCAGTCTCATAATTTATAGAGACTGATTTATATAATAATGTAATGGAATAGTCAGAAAAGATAATATTAAAACAAAGGTAGTGTTGAACTCAACGTAAACATGTGGAATCAGTCTCAGGAAAGCAAGGTGACTTGCTTAAGCTCGGTTAGCACCTGATCTGCCACCTGGCATGGAGGTGTTTACTCTCTCGACTATTTAAAGGTTCCATACATAGTGACATTTTCTGAAATCCTCTATACTGTGCCTTGCACATAGTGGTGTTTGAAAAATATTTGTTGAAATCAACAGATGGGTCAGGGTGGAGTGGGAGGGGTGGAGGTGGAAGTAAGGATTACAGTTATGGACCATTTAACAATTGCACCATTTGTTAAGTTCTTACGATGAATGATGATTCTTTTTTATTTTTTCTGCCTAAATAGTTATGATATATAATGCATTTAGTGCTTGTAAGAGTGCTATGAAATATACTTATATTTCCTTTAACTTAAAGATGAGGAAGGAAGGTAAATGAATGGCTCTGATATTCTAGGGCAGGTGTAGGTCCAACGTGAAGACTTAGGCTCTTGTTCCTGAGACCTAAGGTTTCCCTCAAAGAGATTTGCTTAAGCAGAGTGAAAGGAAGTAAATGGGACAATAGAAAGAAAAATTAGTCAAAATGCCAACATGCCCAATATATCTACTCTTCATTAAGCATAATTTCTGTGCCCCGTCTATTAGCACATTTCCCTCCTGTATTCTGCTTTGAAATTTGATGGGGATGCAGAAAGTGTAAGAAAGATAAGAATAGAATTGCATGCAATTTACACGTGGGGGAAAAGAAAGAAAGCTTGCAAATGACTGAACCCTTTCTCAGTGTTAATGACAAAGTGGGAGGGAATAAAGGACAAATTTCTGGTCTTCCAGCTGCTATTGGTTCACTTGACAGCTGTGAACGCTTAACCTCAGTTTCTGTCACCTTAAAAAAAAGGAAATAATATCCTTCACATTCATAAATAATATAAATAAGGTGTGACATTAGAAGAATCATATTAATGATATTTCAAGAAATAATATTTCATGGTTACACAAAGTAAGCTCAGTGCCTTCAGATATGTAAACATTCATATATAAAGTAAAAAAAAAATGGAGTAAATGGTGCATAGAGCCAACTGAAGTCATAAAGGTATGAAATGTTCTAATATATATTTGTACTATCCTATAAATTCTGGGATGAGGGTTGCTCCTGGAAAACCAAAATAGCAAAAGCCAAACATTCAGGGGTTTGCCTGATCTTGACCCACTTCACAAAATACTAGCTTCTAAATATAGTACATCCAAGTCAAACGTTTTTCAGATTAAATAAAATTTTAGAACGATTCCACCAGCCTTTGACCCCACAAACCTTAATTTCCCATGGAGTTCACTTTTAATACCTTCCAATCCCTCCTGTCCCCCCTCTGGATACTCACCTGTCCCCTCATCTGAATCAGGAGGTATTATGTCATTGTGCAGCCGAGGCAAATGAGGATAAAAATTCAGGGAATCTGACGTGAGTGAAGTATGTTGCTATAGCGGTAAAACCCAGTTGCAATATTATTGAAATACAAAGATACTTTTTACGTATTTATGGAATTAAGCAATACACAGTGTCATACTGGTTCTATTTTTATTACCTCTTATTTCTGAATCCCAAGATCTGAAACCACCAACGCAACAGTAATTTATATGATCACTTTAAAAGAGACCTATAGAATATATTTATACACTTTTTTAAATGATTTTCTAAGAAACAATTAAATCATAGGAAGAGGGAATAATACATTGTTCATTATTTCAGGGCTGTTTTTTATAGAAATACATGATAGGTTTGGTACTCTATGTTTGCTGTGTAGATTATCAGGCTAAACAATATTTTTAACAAAATGTAACTTTGGGATACCTATATAATACTACATAATCATACATTATGTCAATGAATTTTAGTTATTTGTTTATTCTATGACTTCCCTAAAATAAAAAAATACACAGTATATGAAAGATTAAAGATGTGTACAAATATTATATTTTTAATTTAATCTTAAATTATTGAAAAAGAAATTACAGTGTAGGAACTAAATCAATATTGTCACTTAGGTTCCTATTTGATGTAAAACTACTTATTCATTGTCTGTGATGTCATAAAATCCCTGGGATGTTACTCATGTTACTCATTGGATGCTGGTTTCATGTGACCAAATGCTTTAGGGGATGGAAACTCATACATAGTTTCCTTGGTAGCCATTTTAATAGATTTAATCTTGGTGACTCATTTTGGCATGGTGTGGCTATAATAAGTAATTCCATGGGAATCCTAAAGTAATGCAGTAATAATTAAAGTCCACTAAGCAGAAAAACATTCTGGCAACATCTGAATACAAAGATTAGTTGTCCATCATGGGTTTTAAAAAAGAGTGATGTAAAAATGCAGAGAAAGTATGTGTATAGAAGGACTTAGAAGGACAAAAGGAATAGGTCTATCTTAAATCTCTTTTCAGAAGTTTGATTAGTTGATTTCTACGTAGAAAATAACGGTGATGACAGCTACCATTCATCGACCACTTATGTATCTAAGAGTTTTACATAATTTTCTTACTGAATTTTGGGAGAGACCATGAGACAAAGGTATTACAGTGTTCATTTTACAAAGACAGGGAAATGATGCTCAGAGAGGTTATCAATTTGCCCATGATCCCACTCTTAGCGAGAGGCAGAGCTGACACTCGAAAACCAGGCGCTCTGAATCCCAGGTCTTCCTCCGTCCCAAGCAGATATAGTTTCATGAAGACCATGATTCCTGGTGTATATCTAATTCTCATTCAGAAAGCCCTACTCTTCTCAATACTTTTGGGACATTTCTTCATGACTTCAAGTGCTCAGTGGTGGAAAAATCTGGTTGCACTGATTCAAAGATGGTGACAAAGACATAGGCCTTTTGCCTTGAAAATCAGATCTGTTCTGATCAGGTGGAGTAAGAGCCTGACGCAGGTGATTTCAGAAGAACCAAAAAGCCCTTAGTCAAAAGAAGTATGTTCATAGACTCGCCCATCAAAGCTGAACCACTATCTTACTGCATTTCTTGACTTCCTTCTAAAAAAAGCAAAACATTTTGTAGGATTTTGCGGGAGGAGGAGGGAGAGGAGAGTTGGTTGGGGCTTGAGGATTGAAGAAGCGAGGAGTTGGAGAGGCGGGATGGAGCCCAAGGCTTTAAGCCTGATTTGCTACTTGTTAGTCATTGGAGGATAGAGACTATGTGTTAGTCTGTCTCTCCAGCACCTAACCCAGTGCCTGGCACACTGCTTTTGTGCCATTACTGTTTGCTGAGTTGAATCAAAGGAATTTTCAGGTCTTTTGTTGTTGTTGTTGTTGTTAGAACAGATTTGGGAAAAGAGAGAAAAAACAGCATCTGAAAATCCTTGGTGCTTGGGTTAGGAGTGACAATCAGCTAGCAGGACTTTCAGGATTGAGGGAGAATAAAGAGAGATTTGGAGTATAGGATACTAATAATAGAATAATGCAGTAATAGCATAATACAGAGCAAAGACTTTGGAGTCAGACAGAATCTCTCCTTTCAATAACCATGTGGCTTTCGGTGAATTATTTAATCTAGGTCTCATTTTCTCCTCTCTAAACGGGAGCTGATAATTCCATCCATCCAAGCAATTATTTAGAGAGTAGTTGTAGAGATGAAGGAGATAATGCAAGTACTTAGTAGACTATTTGAAACATAGGAAGCACTAACAAATAATAACGACTTTTATCTTAATCCTCACCACATCTCTGTGACTTACGTATTGTTATCTCCATTTAGCAAATTAACTAATGCATAGAGAGAATGACTAACTTTCCCAAGACCACATAATCAACAAGTGATGGTGATTTTGTGCTAGGGTCTTCACCACCATACGATATTGATTATTTGAAAAAGACTAACTTCAAACACCTCACAATAAAGGAAGGGCCTAGCTTTGTAGTCTATGGAGCCCTGGACAATGGCACCCATTCATTCATGTAGGTTTATTTAGACCTGGTAGAAGTTCCTGACAATAAATTTCAAATTTAGGAATGAACTTATACTCAGGCTTATTTTCTAATTAGCAGGTTGTTATTGCATGACTATAAATTCTTGTTGCCTTTCCTTAGCACGTGCCAGGTAGAAAGAGGCTTAGATATTGGCAAGAAACTGCCTCATTAGCAGCCCCACATTGTATGAATTTCTCTCCTTGCTCGCCAAGGCATTGGTTGCTCCTTTGCTTTATTTGAGGCAGTTTAGTTTAATTTTTAATTATGACAGGTTTTCGTCTCCAATTCTTTATTTAGAGCCTGGTTCTCAAAACTTGTTTCATTCTGTAATCCCTTTGAGGGTTTCCACAACCCTCAAACACACTTTGAACTACTTTGCTATCAAAATAAAAGCGTGGAAGAATAATTCAGCTGTTGGGAGGGGAAGCAGGTGACGTTTTTACTTTTCTTGACACGGAAGAAGGGAGGAAAGCGCTGAGGAAGGTGAGATGTGAACAGAATGCAGGGTGGGCAGGAAATCTGGCTTTTTGGTTTGAGAAAAAGAGAAAGAAGGGGGTGATGCAGAGGAAGAAGTTGTGCTGCAAATCTAAAGCCGCCCTTGCCTAACAGATGTTAGGAATGTTGTCGCCCTGGTCCTGTGGAACATCCCTGGGGAAACACAGCATCCTCTTAGAGAAATATTGATTTAAAATAAGCAGCTTCTTCTCCTTTTGTCCCCATGCCCTGCCTTTCATCTCAAAACTCCTCCTTTGCCAACACTTTCCCTCCTACCCTCCTTCTCTGGCCACTCTGGCCCTGAACCTCACTTACCCAGTCCTACTTGGAGAAATCCAGTGGTGCTATCTGATTTTCTGCGGTTTTTTAAGTGGTTTCATTATAACCCCATTGCTCCTAGAGCTAACTTTGCCCTCTGACACAGAGAGCCTCAGTTCCCAATTCACCTTTTGTCTTTCATGCTGAATACAGATGAACTTTTAGATGAGTACTACTGGGTCATTTATTGGTGTGCAAATTTAGCTTGCAGCCAATCTGAGCTGGCTTTCTCTAACTTACTCTCTTTATTCGTTCCTGGTTTTCCCAAATTGATCAAGTTGCAGCTGTTTTTCTCTCTAACTTCCCCCTTCAGTTTCAGCAAAAATAAACTACTTCCTGACTTTGGTGCCTGGCCATGGCATGGTGTGATCCTGAGAGCGCAGATTAACTCTAGAGTTAGAGGAAGTGAACTTTCAGCGTTGTTTGCCTATTGGGTAACGTTTGTTTTTTCCTTTAGGATGAAGAACTTAATTGACTTTTAAGAGCGTCAGGCTTAGGTTCTGCCCCCGTATAAAGATTGTGGGTGGCCAACTGTCACCAAGACTACACAAGTTTGCGGCTGGCCCCCTGCCACTTGTTCATTCCAGTATCCTCCCTGTTGTCTGGTTCTCATCTGGTCCTTCCTAAGGCCATTTGCTTTGTGATATATCACTGAGATTTCTGTCATCACTTACTCAATAGTTTCCTATTCTAGCTGTGGCTATGAACTCATGCTCAGTGATTCTCTATCATGACGAATCAACGTTGTGTCAACTTTACTGTCTTTCTATGTCTATATAATTTGAAATTGCTCTTTCTGCACGTTTCAAAACTCTCTGGTTGGCTGTACCACACCCCCTATTTCTATCTACTTATATTCACTGCTTAAATATTATCATTTTCTATACTGCTTTTTTCCTCTCTCCTTGTATAGCTAAAGCTTACTGTGTCTCATGGTTCCTCGTCTAGACAATCTATCCTCCTTTTCCCTACTGGGAACAAGACCAAAGTTATTTCCTCCTCTCAAAACTTAACTTTGATCTTTCTGGGACAAAAGGAATGTATGATGCTAGAAACATCTTATTCATGCCCAACAGGTAATCTTTTTTCATTCCTCATTCTTTCTCTCTTGTGTCTCTTTTTCTCTTTCTTCTTGCTTCAAAGTAATTCTGTCTAGCAATTTCTGTCCTTATATGTGCACATTAATCTTACAATGTAATCTAACACCTAAATATAGTTCATCTTATGTCGTGTATAATTTTAAATCTAATTTTTTAGCAACAAATACCAAGAAATTCAGTGTCAAGTGCCTAAATACAAAACTCTAGGTCAGCCTTAAAAAACAGGAACACAATTTGCCATCTTACAAGTTATTTCCACTCACTGAGCTATCCTTAAAAAATGATCAATATGCCAAGATTCTGGCTCACTTGTTTGGCATAAACCATTACCTGGGTGAATGGGTGATATTTTCCCTAAAATATCAAACCAATACATTATCAAGTGTACCTGGCTGTTCTTGAACAGATGGGCTTAGATATAGAATATACGAAGCACTGGTTTCCCTTTTTATTCCTGAGATTTTGCAGATTCTTACTCCTGCCTTTACCAGATTACACTGAATGTGATGTTTACTATGTCACCACAGCTTTTGCTGCCAAAACCAGCTTATGGGGACTTACTGATGTCCCTACAACATCTGAAGTGGTAGCAGAAACAGTGGAGGTTGAATAAGCTAATAAACATTTTTGGATCAAACTCGTTTGTGTTTCCCCGTGATAGCTGACTTTAAAGTACAGAGAACAAACAAGAAAAAGCTCTGGGTTTCTACAAGGTTTACCAACTTCCCTAACAGGCTTTTACTCTTTTGTTCTGCATTCATTTTATTGTGGCCTTAATCACTTCTCAAAGCAATGATCACCTTTGGGCAAGAAGCTTGCGGGAGTGGAAAGAACTGGGATTTGAAGTCAGATTGAGGGACCAACCCCTCATCTGTGTCTGCAGGAGTGACTTCACCTCTCTGGGCCTCATTTTGTCATATGTAAAATGAGCATAACAACTCCTAATTTTCCATCAGGGTTATGGGATTGAAGGCACAGGGAACATTTTTAACCAGTTCTCCCTAACCTATCCACAGGTTCTGACTGAATAAACTACTTAAAATCCAGTGTCTTAAAAAAGGATTTATTTCTTATTGGTTTAATTACTTTTAAGACTCATTTAAAAAAAAATGTGGAGCCATAACATTTATTGACTCAATCGCCACATTTTGTTGAAGGACATAAAATTTTAATAATAACTAAAAGATTCTAAAATTATTTCAGCAGTCAGCACTGCCAGGTACAAAATTTTGCATTGTTATTATTCTTATAGTTATTACATTTCATAAATGAGCTTCTGGTTCTGTCTCTTAAATTCTCAAAGAAAGAGAATCATCATAGGATTTTTAAGAAATTCCCCCAAATAACTATTTCAAGTAACTAACCGTTGTTCATTGCTTTATAATGTATAATGCAAATTTTATATATCATGATGATTGGGTAGATATTATTATTGTCATTATTGTTCCCATTTGCAGGTGAGTAAACAAAGGATTAGAAACTCTGAGGCCCTCAAATTACGTGCAGATTTAAATGCAGAGCTAGAACTTGACCCAGAAATTTGCATCGTTTCTACAAGTTCCTTATTTTGAATTTCATTCTATATTTCTAGATGTTTAGCTGCATCTTGGTAAATTTTGGTTTCAACTATTTCCTTTGTAATAGCTAAGGATTCAAGGATTATATCACATAGAAAATCCAAGAGCTGAAGGGTTGGTCTTTTTCTGTCTCTTTCATTTTAAAATACCAGAAAATCAGAGTGTGTGAACAAAAGGGTGACACTAACTCCTGGTTCAGCCTGGGATGGTCTTTGTTTATACTTTTGTCCTGTAGTAATTAGTCTTCATTCTCCAAAGAGTCCCAATCAGATGGACAAAAAATACGGTCAACCTACCTAATGAGTATGTATCAAACTTCAAACTTCTCCTCTTTATTTTGCAGAAGTAAGTTATCTATTTGGTTGGGTTTTCTTTCCACCGACAGTTTTCATGCTTTCTTTGTCTCCCATCATCTTTCACTTAGAGCTTCATTAAGATTTGAATATGCAGTGCATATAGAATAAAGGTGGTAATAATAATAAGTTATATTTACTATAATCATTGATTTATCTAAACACCAAGTTACAAACTTTATACCCATTACCTCATTTATACTTATAAAACCTTATGAAGTGGGTACTGGTGTTGTCCTCATTTAACAGATGAATGAACTGAAGTATAGAGATGCTAAGTAATTTGCCCTGGGCACAGGGCCCACTGGCAGAGTCAGGACTTCAGTCTATGTCTAACTTCAAATCTCAAGTTCCAAATCAATAAGCTGAAGTCCGTGGCCCTCTCCTCTCGCCCATCCTGGAAGAACCAGATTCTTACACAGCCATGGAACAAAAGTTCTTATCTCTGATTCTTTGCCAGATGAAGTAAGGCAAAAAGGAGTGTGAGAAGAGGAAAGCATATTATATTTAACACGCTGTTGGAAACTTCAAATCTTATGTGTCTTCAAACTTCAAATCAGACGTGTCTGTAGCTGCAGGAATATCTGTAGAGAATATAAAAAATTTAGTTGAAGTCTCAACCTTTGTTCTGGTGTACACTACATATCCAGAAGATTGATGTTTTACTCTTCATCCATATGTTTTAAAATACCCTGAATCATTTAAAATCAGTAACTTGGCCAGCAATTTTATAGCTTTAACATTTTGAGTTAATTGAAGTTAGACCTACCTTTCATTATTTACATGGGCCTACTATAAGAAAGGGACCAAAGGACCAAGTCTAAATGAATGGTGTTCAGCATGGTTAGCCAAATATTTGTCACAAGATTGAAACAATGTAGGTACGCAAGTATATAACAGAGAGAGAGAATTTTCACCAAACTATTTGTTATTGGGAAGAGGTCCTGGAAAACGGTGGGATTTTGAACATTGGAAGTGGGGGAAATAAAAGTCTCTGAAATTCCATCTCAGAAGTACTCCCACATGTAAAAGAAAGTCAGAATAGTATGACCACAGTGACGTAGTAAATCCAAACAGTTATTTAGTGCTCAGGCTGATGGACTCTTATTTGGTGTTAGGAATTTAGGAATTAGAGTATGAACTCGGCCCTCTGGGAGGCCAGAGTTGTGGTGAATATGAAAGATAAAATCAAATAAATGTGTTATTGACCATTTTTCAAAGTTCAAGGCAATATTTTGGGGGGAGGGAGCTGAGAAAGCTATCCGAATATGTAGGGTTGAACCACAATTACAAAGATGAAGGGCATTTGCTTTGTGGACTGAGGAATGTGGCTGTATTTGGGAGTGAAAAAGGGCCATTAATGTGTCAGTGACCAAAGGAAGGCAGCTTGTGGGGCTGGCCAGGGGGCTAGGCTAATGGTGGTAGTACAGTCCATGGTGAGTACACAGGTTGGTAGTCTCAATAGTGAAATTCTTTGAGGCCAGCACAGAAGACTAAGTAATAAAGCTGGGAATGATTGTGACAGGATCCATATGGTGAACATGAAATGTTCCTGCTGTAAGCGTTGAAGATTCTGAAGGGGTTGGAAAAGAAGCCAAAGGTATAACCTGAACAGACCTAGATCAAGAGATTTTATGGAGGGTGCTGCAGAGAGAGAATGTAGAAGAAAGACGAATGTGGACGTGCCTGAGATGAGGAACAAAGCAGAGGTATAGTCTTTATATAAGTTAGCGCAAATCTAACTCTCCTTTCTACAGAGGTGAAATAGAAAGCAGATTTTTCTTCCATTCAGCCCAACCAAACACTAATAAAATTGGCCAGCATGAATACAGAAATAAATCATTCCAAACATGATTAATGTGCACATATAACAGGGTTTCTGAAAGCAGGTACAAAATATATTTTTTCTACCATCACATAAACTCTATAACATTTCTATAATTTGAGATTTCAAGAATAAGGAAAAAAATCCCAGCTCTGTATGTTGACTTCTCTGAAGATCAGTCCTTATAGATGTATTTGGCAAGAAAAAATTTGTAAAAGATTAGTTGAAAGTGAAAAGGAGCAATTTTTGAAATTTCTTTGTTTTTCTTTTTCTTAATTTTAATTGAGTCATTTTCTTAGAGCAGTTGAAGGTTCACAGCAAAATTGAGGAGAATGGACAGACATTTCCCATATACTTCCTGCCGCCAT
The DNA here is from genome assembly GCF_041296235.1 of Equus asinus. Taxonomy (NCBI): domain Eukaryota; kingdom Metazoa; phylum Chordata; class Mammalia; order Perissodactyla; family Equidae; genus Equus; species Equus asinus. The sequence goes on from NC_091792.1 coordinate 36,599,385, forward strand.
ATATGCACAGCGTCCTCCATTATCAACATACCCCGTCAGAGTGGTACCTTTGTCACAATTAATGAACCTACATTGGCACATCATTATCACCCAAAGTCCATAGATTCTATTAAGGTTCACTCTTGGTATTGTGCATTCTATGGGTTTAGGCAAATTTATTATATGTATCCACCATTATAGTATCATACAGAGTAGTTCCACTGCTCTAAACATCCTCTATGCTGCACCTATTCATCCCTCTCCCCAACTCCCAATCCCTAGCAACCACTGATCTTTTTACTGTCTCCATAGTATTGCTTTTGCAGAATGTTGTATAGTTGGAAATACACAGTATGTAGCCTTTTTGGATTGGCTCCTTTCACTTAGCAATATGCATTTACGTTTCCTCCTGGCCTTTTGCTCATTTCTTTTTAGTGCTGAATAATATTGCATTGTCAGGATGAACCACAGTTTATTTATCCACTCACCTAATGAAGGATATTTTGGTTCCTTCCAAGTTTTAGCAATTATGAAGAAAGCTGCTATAAATATCTTGGTGCAGGTTTTTGTGTGGACGTTTTTGATTCCTTTGAGTAAATACCAAGGAGCATGAGTGCTGGGTCATATGGTAAGAGCATGTTTAGTTTATGAGAAACTGCCAAACTATCTTCCAAAGTGGCTGTATCATTTGCATACTCAACAGCAGTTAATGACAGTTCCTGTTGCCCCATATCCTCACCAGCATTTGATGTCAGTGTTCTGGATTTTCATCATTCTAATAAATGGGTAGTGGTATCTCATTGTTCTTTCAATTCACATTTCCCTGATGACATTCAATATGGAGCATTTTTTCATGTATTTATTTGCCATCTGTATATCTTCTTTGGTGAAATGTGTATTAAGGTCTTTGGCCCAATTTTTTCTGTTTTTTAATTTCAGGGAATTCTGCAGTGAGGAGTCCCTGCAGACTTCTTCCCCCTTACCAGTTTTATTGAGAAATAGTTGACATACATCACTGTATAGATTTAATGTGTACAGCATGATGGTTTGATTTAAATATATTGTGAAATGATTACCACAATAGGTTTTGTTAACATCCATCATCTCACGTAGATACAATAAAAAGAAAGGAAAAAAAATTTCTCCTTGTGATGAGAACTCCTAGGATCTCATCTTTTAACAACTTTCCTAAATCATATAGCAGTGTTAGCTTAGTCATCATGTTGTACAGCATATCTCTAGTACTTATTAAACTCATAACTAGAAGTTTATACTTGTCGACCACCTTCCTCCAATTCCCCCTCCCTCCAGCCCCCACTTCTGGTAACCACAAATCTAATCACTTTTTCTATGAATTTGGTTTTTTTTTAGACTCCACATATAAGTGAGATTGTGCAGTATTTGTCTTTCTCTGTCTGGCTTATTTCACTTAACATAATGCCTCCAAGGTCCACCTGTATTGTTGCAAATGGTAAGATTTTTTTCATTTTGTAAGCCTGAATAATATTCCCTTGTGTATATATACCACAACTTCTTTATTCATTCATCCATCAGTGGACACTTACGTTGTTTTCAAGTCTTGGCTATTGTAAATAATGCTGCTGTGAATGTGGGGGTGCAGATATCTTTTTGAGTTATTGTTTTTGTTCCCTTTGGATACATTTCCAGAACTGGAATTGCTGGATCATTTGGTAGTTCTATTTTTAACTTCTCAAGGACTCCATACTGTTTTCCATAGTGGCTGCATCAGTTTACAATTCCCTTTTCTTCACATCCACATCAGCATTTGTTATCTCTTGTCTTTTTGATGATTGATCCATTTTTTACTTTTATTATTTTCTTATTGTTAAGTTTTAAGGCTTCTTCATATATTTTGGATAACAGTCCTTTATCAGATGTATCTTTTGCAAGTATTTTCTCCCAGTCTGTAGCTTTTCTTCTCATTCTCTTGACATTACCTTTCACAGAGCAGAAGTTTTAATTTTAATGAAGTCCATCTTATCAATGAGTTCTTTCATGGATTGTGCCTTTGGTGTTTTATCTAGAAACTCACTGCCATACCCACAGTCATCTAGATTTTATCCTATGTTATCTTCCAGAAGTTCTATAATCTTGTGTTTTACGTGTAAGTCTGTGATCCATTTTGGGTTAGTTTTTCTTAAGGGCGTATGGTCTGTGCTTAAAGTCATTTTTTTGCATGTGGATGTCTAGTTTTTCCAGCATCATTTGTTGAAAAGACTATCTTTGTTCATTGTATTTACTTTACCCCTTTGCCAAAGACGAAATACCTGTATTTATGTGGGTCTATTTCTGGGCTCTATATTCTGTTATTTTTCTTTATTTAGTAGGCTTATAATATTTAAAAATGTATGGTAATTTTATATATGGAAGGCCAAGTTAGTAGTTAGGGTAGTAATAAAAGCCACAGTTGTGAATAGTAACTCTCCTTGGAAGGCTTCTGAGATATTAGAAAACTTATCCACCAAAGGAAGTCCACAGAAGACTAAGTCAAATTGTGGTAGTCTCTCATGGCAAGTACTCTTTCTCCTTTCACTTCCATTCCCCAAGGTAGGAATAGCCTCCAGGACCATTGCCTCAATATTCTTATGCATTCTCAAGGCACAGACCCTTGCTGACTTCCTATTTCTTTTTTCTGCTTTCAACGGAACTTCCCAGTCCATTTCTCCCTTCCTCAGGGATTTGTATTCTTTCTTGTAGAGATGCTAATGAATGAATAGGCTGAGTGTGTGTGCAGCCAATATTGGTACTCTGCCCAGGTCCCCTGCAATCTCTTGCTCCTATTTGGGGGGCCCTCTTGGCTCTGTGTACTTTTGCTTTCAATAGCAACTGTCTTTTACTTCAGGAGCCTCTTTGCCCACAAGAATCTAGGGGTTTTCATCCTTCTGGAGTAGGCTTTAAAGAACTGCTGAGGAGTGTAGGATTATGAAAGGCCACCTCTCTCACCTTGGTTCAGAGACAATGCTGAAGCAAAGATTACCCTTCAGGATTTCCCTGTTGAATCAGACAACGAGCATGCTTGGCCTCCTCCCTATTCCTCCCCAGTTTTCCCCCTCCTCACTGATACCCCCTGGAAGTGTGTACATCTCTTTCACATAAATCCTTGTCAGGCTCTGCTTCTGGAGTACATGACCTAAGATAGTGTGTTACCTGTTTTAGAATTATTTATATTTTAGCTATGATTACTGAAGACATGATACTCTAGCTCAAAGGACTTACTCTAATGATGGAATAGCATGCCTGTGTAAGGCAGGGGTGTGTGAGCACGTGCTGTAAATAGTGTCCTTAAACTCTTCAGGTGACCACCTAATTGTCTATGCATAAGGCAAGGTGTAGTTACGGGTATGGACTAAATTGTATCTTTACCTCCAAGTTACTATTTTTCTCATCTATGAAATGGGGAAATCTCTTAATAACTCTTCATAGGGTTGTCGTAAAGTCCAAATAAGATACTGAAATTCCTTAGAGCTTAGCCTGTGCTTAACACATAGTAATCATTCATTAGCACTGGCTAACTTTTTGTGAAGTAAATTGTATATGGGTTAAAATGAGCCACTTTAAATTAAATCAAACTGAAGTGGATTTAAATTATAGCTTACCATTTTATTAAAGTATGACTTTAAGTAAGTACTTTACCTTTCCCAGATGCCTCTGTCACCATTGTTTACAGAGTGAAAGTCCTCAAATCACAGAAATTTAGTTTGAAATATACCAATGAGTAGAATTATATGCAGCAGATTTGTAGTAAAATATAAATTAATTTCGTTTAAAGATTGAGGTCTTGAAATTAATGCTTCACAAAATGTAGTAATTATTAGTGGTAAATCTTAATGTATATTTTACGGTTACTACTTGATAAAGTTGAGAGCTACTAGATATTAGATTCGTTGAGTTTGCCTTTTATTAGGTTTCTGTCTTAGGACAATTGGTTGGTTTTATTAATAAGGACATTAGTGAAACTAAGTTTATCCGTTTAATCTCAGTGGGAGTCAGTGAGCTTTGCTCTGTTTCATGATCATAGCTTGGGTTTCTAATCCTTGCCAGTTATTATGTGGATTTGTAATGCTCAAAATGAGAACACTAAAGAAACTGGCCAGTGTGAATTCACCAGTACAAATCCCAAAAGGCCATTTGTGTGTGTGTGTATGTGTATACACACATATATATGCACATACGCACATATGCATGTGTATGTTCATGTATATGCATGTATGGATATACATATAAATGAGTATATGCTATATATATGTTTGTGTGTGTATATCTATAACTATCTATCTACATATATATTTACAGCACATCAAAGTAGGTCCAAAGGATCCAAGAAGGATTAGGTAAGGATGAGGGTGTTTCTGCAGCTATGAAATTCCTCATAAACTCATGACAGTGACTGAGGAAGATACTCAAAGTGCACGTATAGCTTTATGTGAGATGATTTGTTTCCTGAAAGGAAGGAATAGCATGATGTTTATCTTATCTCCCTGGGCCTTACTTCTATGTTTATAAAATGAGAGTACTAATATCTTTCTCTCATGTATTAAATCACATCATTTGTTTAAGGAAAAATGAGGAGAAAATCTTCTGGGTTCTTTAGAACAAAAGCACAATATTTGGCTAAGTGGGTCTATTTCTTTTTCAGTTTCTTCAGAAAACCCTTAAATATACATTAATTGTAAGACTAAGGAAAGGATATTTTGCCTTGGGGTGGCAAACCACAGAGATAAACGAAGTTGATTTGAGCATTGCCAAATATAGCTAGAAAAGAGCCACATGACTCCTTGGTGCCTAAATAGGTTGGGATCAGAAGAACTCGAAGGACCACTCTGGCTCCACAATTCTCTATTCTGTGATTCTGTGATTTCACACACATATGGGTTACTACGTTTCAAGTTGCGTTAACTAGGCCTTCTTCTATAAATGATTCCATTTTTCCTGCGTGCTTCCTTCTCATTAAATTAGTTCTGGATCTTGATCATAGCCTTCTTTATGGGTTCTTTCATACAGGATTTATAACTTTTCCTATGTTCTGAAACCTTATCAAAACAAAAGGGTCCATTTGTTAGTGATTAAGAGATTACCTTTATTTTTAGAAATATTCCACTGATGACTTTACCTAGTATATTTCTTCAGTGCTTGACTTTATTTGCCAAAGAGTACTGACACTATGAGAAATCTGAAATTTTATTCTTCAAAATGCAATTGGTAAGAACAAGATCATAAACAATTAGAGAACAGTTTTATTGATCTTTTGAACTTTCAAAAATTATGGGGTGAAAGATAGACCTGGAAAAATGACCGAAGAAACTGGAAAAGTTTAACACTGGTTCGTGTTGCTCTTGGTTAGACCAAGAAGCCCAAAAGGGAGCCAATATGTCAGGTGAAATAAGGGGTTTGACAGTTCACATGTTGCTGATCCTCCTTGCCATGTGAGTAAATGACGCAGTTGTTAATGACTAAATCTCGTGGGAGAATATCCAGCTGCGTCTCTCCTCAAAAGAATTGCCATTTACAAAGGATTGGTCTTACGCTAGGTGTGGCTACAGCCCTGAGAGACTATTTTCAAAGACAAAACTAATGGCTTTCTCCATTCCTCACTCCTTTCTAAAATCAGATGTAGGACTAGAGTAGGAACAAGTTGGTCCCTGCAGAATCGCCAATGTTCTAGATGGTATTGTGAACGATGAGAAACTTCAGCAGAATACAGAAAGAAAAAAAAAAAGATGTTTTGAGTTTTTATTATCTTTATTTTTTTCGAGACTAAAGTGTTTTTTAAATTTTAATTTAGAGATAGAAACACACTTCCTCAGTTTAGTGGTGTTTCAGTGGACAAAGCAGCAGCCACAACTGGCAAATAGCTGGAAGCAATGGCTTCCCAAATAGAAGGGAATGTTGTTAATTCCGAAGTTGGAAGTGCAGTAAATTCAATGGAATTATTTGTGAATTTGACTTGGTAATGAACCACTAGGAAAAAAAAAGGGCCAGAACTTTCCCCTAAATCAATAGCTAGCACTGGATACTTGAAATGCCATGACGCTCACAGAACATTTTAACTAGATGGTGGAAGTAATATTAGTCAATTATATCATAAGACTTGACAGAGAGAGCTATAACTATTGAGTCTTGAAAATGTAGACCTTGACTATAAATCCAGGAAAAAATCCTAATAAAAGTTGAGAAATAAGGATCTTTTGTGTTTTGTCTGGAGAATCTAAATATTAAGGAGGAAAATCCATGAATCCCAACTTATAGCCCATATTTTCCCAGTCCAAGTCCTATTTCTTATCTGGAGTATCCAGTAACCAGGAGAGGGGAATCTCACTTTCAAAATGAGAAAGAAAATAGAGGTAAGTTTAGAACAAGAAAAGAGTCAGTTGGAAAACAAAGAGGCATGAGAGGCATTTGTAACTTTAATCCAATAGTGCTCCACAGAGAGGGGAACAAGACGAGTGTAGAAAGTGTCCATCAATGCTTATTTCAGGATACTTAGTACTCAAACTTACACAATATAATGATGATCAAGATAATTTTTAGCAAAATAAAAATGTCAAACTATAAACCTCCATATAAAATTACACAGAAATATAATTGAGGCTTTGTGGTATGAAAATTAAATGACTTCCAGACTGTAAGCTACTATAGTTGGAAAGCTAAAACATATATATGTATATATGTCTTATGATATATATATCATATAACATGTATATATGTATCAACTGTCTCACTTTTGATGAATTAAATATCCAATACCCCCACCTTCCACCTATTTTTCTTCTTTATTACATATTACGAAATGAAATTTAACATCATCATCTGGAGTTGAGGACTCTTTGGTGCTATGATACCTTCTCCGTAGAGCTGAAAGAGAAACATAGCCTCTGTCCTCATGGTAGATAAACGACTATGCAATAGTAATTTCTCCTGTGGTCGTCTTATTGGTAATGACAGCGAAAAGTTCCTGCTCTGTTAGCTGGTTTGAAACGTGTATGTCATTGCCATTCAATTAGACAAGAGGAGTCACTGTAGCGGAGATGGAATTGAAGCTGCACTTTGCAGCAAGAAGGGGAGCTAGGTGGGAAGCACCATGTCTGAGGAGACCGTGGCTCTGGGAGAAGTGTAGACGTCGGGGTGGAAGTAGTGCGCAAAGGTGATCTGCGTAGACTTGGAGGACAGAGTGAAGATGGAGTGCTCTCAGGTAATGCATAGATCACTGCCAATTTATACTCTTAAAGCATTCGAAGACAAGGCAACATTTGAGTTCAAAGGCTCAGGGAACACTTCTCCTTTGGCCTCTTGCCCATTTAGCAGTTTGAGGTGGCCATTTCTGCACTAGATAAATTGTGAAATTGAAAGTTCCTTTTTTATTTGACTGTTTTATAAGTGGTCACTAAGGTAAATGTGTAATGAGCAATCAAAGGTCAGTTATGGGTGCCGTTTCGTTTTTATACGGGTGTAGTTGTGGGCTGCTGTGTGAGAACAACAAAGCACATGCAAAAGGTTTCAAAAGGAGTTTTATTGCTTCATTAAAGTTTTTACAGCGTTTTCTTCCAATGCTACTAACTGAATGAAACAAAAGGAGAAGCTGCCTTCAAAGAAGGATATAGTCACTTCCTTTCCCCTGTGTCTTCTTTAAGCGTCTACTTCTTATTATCTATTCATGTTTTCTACAAAAACTAAAGCCTCTTGAGTTTTACACATATTGTTTGATATCTGTTAGTTGAACTACATTAAACTAAGGAGTTATTTTGCCCTGGTTTAAAACAACAAAAGTAGACAAGGACAATTTCTGGATTTTCAATTCCCATGCTCAAACCCTTTTTCTAATAACAAAGCATGGCATTTTTCTCTTGAACTTCTTTATATGGTTTTCTTTAAGCTTTTGCCCCTTGTTTCCCATAATTAACCGCATTGGCTGGAGCTTATTTACTGTGGTTAGTTCCTGAGTGATTTGAATTTTTTCTTAACATTTTTCTGCTAATGGAGTCTATTTTTCTTATTAAAAGATGTTCTAGGCAATTTCACTTCCAGCAACACCAGTCAGAAGCCATTTTGTTCTTTATGCCACTTCACAAATGGACAATGATAAATGAACTGCTATCAAAATGCTGTAATAGGATGTCTGTGACCTTGATTTTGCAGTTAACATTTCATATTGCCTGTCTGAGATACGGACTCCATCACTCTCTTGGCCTTTGCATTGCCTGCTTATGTTTTGTTTTCTTTGTTTTCATATTCTTCCTCATTAGGGTCAGGTCCTTTCTTCACCGTAGAACACTAAGGCCTCGTAGACAGAGGATCAACCAAATCCTAGATAATTGCGTAGTTCTCCCACTCTGAAATACATACACAGGTATAAATAACATATATATATATACATTATATTATATACATAGATATGCACACACGTACTAAAGAGTATATAAGTATAGATTTTGCATATCTATCATCACCATCTCTCACGCTCTTGAAAAAGGAATTCAAAGATTAGCATAGTTACTATTTATCTCTAGAGGGAAAGAAAATTTTTCCTTTTAGTGGGGAGGACACTAAAAATCCAAAACCAACTTTTTAAAACCTTGATCTGTCCTTCAAACACCCTTCTAGAGGAGTACTTCAAGGCCTTGGTTCTTATTGCTCTGTGAGTTTTCACTGAGTAACAACTCTTACAGTTGTGAAAGGGCAGTCGCAATCTAATATTCATGAGTATGTGCAGGTGTCTGTCTGGATAGTGTCACAATACTGAGAAAGATGGCAGGACGGCAATCCTCTGCCACATTTCCCAGGAGGAGAGTCAGAATGGCCAAGACCTTCCCACCAACCACTGAACACTAACTCCGAGCTTCCTTGAGCATGCCTTCCATCAGGCCACAAATCTCTGTTCAAAACCCAAATACAGAACTTCTAAAAAAGAGGAAAATTGGTTCAGCCTTGGAGTCCCCTGTTTTCACCTATCATATTTGTATTTCTCTGTCCTTTGTGGGAATGAATTAATTTACATGGGTATTTGGTGCCACTAATATCCATGACACACCAGCTAGTCCCTGTGCTCCAGAAACATATTAGTAATAAATGAGGAGATTAGGCAGGCACTGCAATGCTTTCTGGTGAGGTACTTACAGACTCACTAACACCCAAATTTCTTGAGCTAACAAACAACCATCTTGTGCTATGAGTCAACGATGGGCTAGGATTTTAAGTTTCTTCAGGTACAGTCTGATCTTTCCCAGGACTTTTGCCAAGTCTGCTATACCTCATGATGATAGTTTCCAGTGTGCCAGGTGTGGACTTGGTGCTTTAAATATATTAGTTCATTTAATCCTCACAGTATACCTTGAACGAGTCTCTATAATTATCTCTATTTTGCAGAGGAGAATACTAAGGCACAGAGAGACTAAATAACTTCCCCAAAGTCAGAGAAAGTAAAAGGCAGAGCTAGGATTTGATTTCAGGCATTCTGGCTTTCAGACACTTTGCCCTTAACTACTCTGAGGGATTGAGCATGTTGCGGGCAAGATGATTCTGGGAACTTATCTTCTTTCACCATGTCTTTATGGTTTTCTGGAATAGGAATGGGCTTCCAGTGTGGCACTGTGAAGCCCTGAGGATGTGCCATGAATAAGGGTGGAGGCTGGCTCCAATACACTAAATGCAGGATATTAACCACAGGTGCTAATTTGTTCTTGGGTTGGGGGGATACACACCAAGTGATCTGAGGGAGATGAGTGCACGACCATGGGAAATGTTGAGTGGAATACTTTCCCTTGTGTGCATAGCTTCTCTAAGTACAGCCAACCATGGCTGAAAATTGGGATGTGATAATTTGAGGATAGTGGCACAATATTACTTCATGGAAACTATATCCATGTGGTCACGTGCTTAAGTTTTGGCTAGCTTCTGGAAAGTTTTATAACATGTTTTGTGGGACATATTAAAACATACTAACATTTTGAGGGAATAATTGAATATATATAAATATGAATAATTATGGAATTATGATTTATACAAAAGGGAAATACTAGAAGGTGAGATAGAATAATACCTAACTTTTGAAAGTGAATTTCACATTATCTCACCTAATCTTGTTTATAAAAAAGGAAGCTGGACCTTACAGAGATTAAATAACTTTCTCAAGGTCAAGTGTAATAAGGACAGAACTGGATTTGAAATCATGTTTGTCTGATACCAAAGTCCTTGATCTTTATACATCACTCTGTGTGTGTGTGTGTGTGTGTGTGTGTGTGTGGACAGAGCAGTGGAAAGAGTGTGCTGAATAGAGCCAAAACACCATAAGATGGCTTCCTCTTACAGTTCCAGTAAAAGCTGAGTAGTGTCACTTCTATACATGTATACTAGAGGTCGTTCAGTTAACAAACATTATTGAGGTGTTATTGAGAATATATGTTCACTGAGATTATATGAAAGATACTGCTAAAAACACTACAAGACATAAAGAGATAGAAGAGCCCAGGAATACCTTGAGTTATAAAGACCTTCACCACCCCAATGGTCAGCTTCACCTTGTGCCAGCTGATAGTTGAAAATGTTCTACTCAGTATCTCTATACCACCTATTTATTTCTTGTTCAATGCTTTCTTCCTTCTTTTTCTTTGAATATCTGCTCATTTAATTCCATTGAGGCAATTCTTTTTCTTCCAAGTTCAAGCAAGAGTAGGCCTACACCAGAGAGCTCTCATTATGAACTAAATGGTAGAAGAAAATGGAGAAAACATCAAAAAATAATAAAAAGGCATGGTTACTGATGAGATGGGGGTGGCAGGAGTAGAGGGGGGTTTGCAGGGTTCAATGATTTTCAGCAAAGTCCCCTTATTCCCAGCACCATTGTGTCTGAGTGACTACAAAGATACTGCTATCGATGAATCATTCTTTAGGAGACAGATATTACTATCTATTATACATGAAGAACTAGGAAAATACTGCTGTTTGGGGGACTAATGGTCAAAATAATGATTACAGCTGTGGCCAAACTGGCCTTCACAAAGGAAAAAGAGATTATCAGGCCTCCAGTGGGATCATTGCTATAAAATATTTTTCCAGGGAAGGAGGAATTTCTGTTAAGTCTCATGATATTTCTATGAGGTTTAGGGCTTATTCTGTGGCACTAGAGAATAATCAGGCTAGTTATAGGTCAACACGGGGTTGGAATCCAAAATTTTTCCATATTAGCTGGATGCATCCACCAAAAGCGTCCCATAGTCATATTACTTGAAGCCTTTCTTGGGAAAGGAAGTGCCAACTTTTCCTGCCCCTCTGCCCCTCCTGATACATACTCCACACCCTTATTTAGTTCAAGAATGCTTAAACAGGGAATAACTAGACTGAGAGTGAAAAGTCATATTATCAATGTGATAGGGGAGTGATAAGTATGCATTGAGTGTTCAATAAATCTCAACAGCCATTCAATAAAAGTAGGAGGGACAGTAATTAAGATGAATCTCCACTTGGAAGAGGTAACCTGAGGAGGGGGAAAGTTGGTAAAGAGTTATGCTGCCCCCAGGAGTCAGCAAAGTCCTCATGTTCCTTGGAACTCCAAAACCTCCCACTACAAGAAATGCCATGACATGAAGCAGATACACACCTCAGGTATGCCAAATTGTGGTCATTGCCCAGACTGAGAGTTCGAGCTTCAGAGTGGCTTAAAGAGAAGGAGACTGTGGAAAGGCTGCTGGGAAAGCCTTAAAATTGTTGAGAAGGTAGCACAGTGAACGAATGAAGAATGAATGCATGAGAAATGAAGACAGAATTAGAAGGCTTGGATCTTCCTCAAAGAAGCTTGGGCTCCACAGTAAACTTCAGTTTCCTTATCCGTAAAAGGAGGAGGACAGGCTAGGCAGTGCCAAGCTTCCTTCCTGTTTTAAAGTCCCGTGGTTCAAGCTACTATCACTTCAGAATCTGCACAGAATTGACTCGTATCCCTGATCACTAGTGAAATGCTAGGTTACTTGGCTGACCACAGCATGCTCTGCTCCTTTACAACCATTTCTCAAACAGCATAGTATTCTCTGACAGTATCATTTCTTTTCAAGTTTACTCTTCGGGGGTAATTTTGTATTTTGATATAATTTCAAAATTATGAAAAAGCTGTATGAATTGTATAAGGAACTCGAATAATACTTTTTCCAGATTCACCAATTATTTACATTTTGCTTCATTTGCTTAACTATTCTCTTTGTGTGTGTATATGTGTATTTATTATATATGATTATAGAGTCCCATTTGAGAGTACATTTGAAACATTGTGACCCTTTATGCTTAAATAGTTTACTACATATTTTCTAAGAACACAGGCGTTCTTCTGTATAACAACTGTCCAGTTATTAAAACCAGAAAATTTAGCATTGATATACATTACAATCTAATAAACAGTCCATACTGAATTTTAATTAATTATGCCAATGATGTTCTTCATAGGTATTTTCCCTTGTCCAGTATCCAATCCAAAATCACTAACTGCAGGTAGTTGTAATGTCTCTTTAAATATGGAATGGCTCCTCTGCCTTCCTTTGCCTCTCTTGCTCTTAAAATTTTTGAAGAATACAGGTCAATTGCTTCTAGAATGTCCTTGGGCTTCAGCTTGTCTATAATTAAATTCAGATTATGCATTTTTGGAGGGCAGATGTACCTTGAAGTTGGTGCGCACTGACACACTCCTCAGTTCGCGGTTGGTATGCACTGTATCCTTCTTGGCGTATCATATCAGGGGGCACGTGCTAGTGGTTTATCCTAATATTGATGATGCTAACTCTGATCATTTGGTTAAGGTGGTGTCTGCTAGGTTTTTTTTTTTTTTTACCATAGAGTTATAATTTTTCCCTTTATAATTAATAAAATTTTAATTCACATTATGGGATTCTAATCACATACACTTTACACTGTTTGATATTGCTACTCCATTTTTTTCCCACACTTTTTTGTGTTAAAATTTAGGTGATTTCCATTGACCTGTTGTCAAGTTCACTTTTTCTTTTCACTGATGTTTTCAGTCTGCTTATAAGCTGATTTTGTAAATTTTTCATCTCAGGTATCATATGTTTTATTCTAGCAATTTTATTTGGCTCTTTTTTTAAAAAAATAGTTTCTATTTCTGTGTCCAAATTACCCATCTGTTCACTTCACCTATGTTATGCACCTTTTCCAGTAGATCCTTTAACATATTTATCAAGGTTATTTTGAGGTCCCTTTTGAAGGTATCATATGATTTTGAGGTATCATTTGAAGCCCTGTGCCCTCTCTAAGTCTGCTTCTATTTCCTTTAAAAAAATTTTATTTTTCTTCATGTATTTTTTAATTTTTTAAATTGGTTTTTGGGAAGGAAGTTTGGCCCTGAGGTAACATCTGTGCCAATCTTTCTCTCTTTTTTTTTTTCCTCCCCAAAGCCCCAGTACAGAGTTGTATATACTGGTTGTAGATAATTAGTGTTTTTCTATGTGAGATGCTGCCTCAGCATGGCTTGATGAGTGGTGTGTAGGTCCATGCCAGGATCCTAACTGGCAAAACTCAGGCTGCTAAAGCAGAGTGTGTGAACTTAACCACTCAACCATGGGATTGGCCCCTAGTAATTTTTAATTGTACGCAGGACATCACAAGTATCAAAGAAGAACAATAAAAAACTAAAGAAAACAAAAACAGTATAAGCTGAAGTAAATAATATTTCTGCCCAGGAAAGGGAACATGATTTTTTCCTGTCAGTACTCCATCTAAACTATAGTTGGGCTGGCATTGGAATTTACTGAGGTTTTAATTAGGTTTAGTTCTCCATTAGGTTAATGATTCAGGGGTGAGTCAGTACTTTACCTTTGGCAGGGCAAGACTTCTTTGTACAAACAATCTCCAGCTTTTTGAACCAATTGGAATCTCATTCTGCTTTATAAACTGGCTGTCAGCTTTTTCTGTTGCTAAGGAGTTCCCTTGGCTATTCGGTCCTGCCTCCTGGCTTTCTGTAGTTCAAGAGATCTTTTTCTGCCTTCCTGCCTTGCCCTTATCTTTGGAGTGCTGAGAAGTGTATTCAGCGAATGTGCAGAGTGCTTGGGCTGTGAGGGATTTAGCCTGCTGTGTCTCTGACAGGCAGGGCAGCAGAGCTGAAAGGGACTCTCAGGCGCTGGGCACCTGCTCTTCAAGGGGGTCTCTCCCAGCTCTCCTGTTCTTCCTCCCGCTGTGGGAAGCCTCTGAGAAGTACGTATTGAGGACCCGCAGTTCCTTGGAGGGTCTCAGTTCTCCCCTCCCATCCTCAGCATTCAGCAAGTGCCTGTGTTTTAGGGGTTCTATCTCGACTTTCTTACTCTTCTCATAATCTTTTGCATGAGCACTAGTAAAGATCTATGGGAAAGATCTGACGGGTAGGTGGAGATGCTCTTTGTGCATAGAGCTCCTCAGGATTCTAAATATCATACCAACTGTTATTTAGTCTTTAAAATTCTTGAAAAATTCAGTTAGTTTCTCCTTAAACCCATTAACGGTGGCTTCTTCCTATTCCCACTTCCCTACAAAAGATGATACAAGCTGTAGGGCATTTCCTACAAGGAGCTTGTCACTTTCTAGATTTTAGTTTATTTTGGTTTCTTTCATCCTCAGCTATCTGATGAGTTTACAAAAAACTATGACTTTGTAGGTTATTTGGCTTCTTTTTGATATTAAATTAAAAGTAGAAGTAGAAATCAGGATTTGGTGTCCTTTTGATGTATTCCCATCATTCTTTGACCACTTTCTGAATTTCTGTATAATAAGATGCTCCAGGATCATCTTCCCTGCTTCTGCTCTTTAATCAGCCTTTTCCAATGGATCTCTGACTCCTTTTAGTGGAGAAGCCACTATTATTTAGAAGCCAAATTTAAGAACTAGATGTATTCATCGCTACTGGTGTCATTGCTTCTAGGTCCTCTCAAGTAGGCAGAGCTGGGAAACTATGTATGATCTATCTATCTGTCTATTTATCTATCTATCTATCTTTCTATCTATATGTCTATCTATGATCTATCATCTGCATTTATCCATTCATCCATTAAAAACTATGAGTTTATATTGACGCCTCCAATTCCAATCAAACACCACACTGTACTAACACCACAGGAGATTCTAATTTTCTCTTTTCCATGTTTGAAACTTCCTTCTACAACAGTGTAAAACTGGAATCTCATTATCCTTAATACATTTACTCATTTGCTCAAGAGTAGAATACGCAGAAATTAGTTTACGAATTGCTAACCCATACCACTGGGGGAAAAAATAAACCAAACCTACTAACTAAACTTCAACATTTGTTCACTATTTTTCAAGGTAAAATTTACATGTGTAAAATAAAGAAACATTAAGTATACAATTCAATGAGTCTTGCTAAATGCATACCTAGCGTAAACCACACCCCTATAAAGATATTGAACATTTCCATCATCCCAGAAAGTTCTCCTTCCTAATCAATCCTTCCTCTCTTCCCCAAGCAGCTACAGTATTCATTTTTTTCAGTATATATTAGTTTTGCCTGTTCTACGGCTTCATATAATAGAATAATACAATGTTTATTCTTTTGTATTGGACTTTTGCTCAGCATATTGTCTGTGAGATTCATATGTGCTGTGTATGTCAATAGTTCTTTTTTTTTCCTTTTGGCCGAAAAGTATCTCATTATATGTATATATTCCACAATTTGTTTATCTATTCTCCTGTTGATGGACATTTGGGATGTTTCCAGTTTTTTGCTCTTATGAATAAAGCTGCTATGAACATTGTTTTACAAATCTTTGTGTGGACATACGTTTTCATTTCTCTTGGATATACAAGAATGGAATTGCTGTAGTATGGGTAGGTATATATATAACTTTATAAGAAATTGCTAAACCTTTTGCCAAAGTGTTTGTACCTCAAGTCTGTTTTCTTGACTTCATTTTGACACCTTTCTTTTGGAACTAGTATGGGACTTTATGATCTCCTCTGCAGTATGAGTTTCCCTGGCCTAAGTGCTATCCATAGGAAGGGCTCTGGTGTTGGATGGGTTTGAAGACACAGAGGGAGCTCTGAACTACCTGGAACAGGCTAGGTAAGCTTGTAACTGGGTTTCAATGAAGTGGTAATAAACCCACATTCTTACTCTAAGTCTTCCTGGTCTACCCCAAATTCCCCTCCCCCTCCTCAACCGTGCAGTTGGTTAATTCTTAACACCTAGTAGAGTTGTTATACACCAACTGCAGCTGGATCTGGCCTGTGCAAGGGTGCCCTCCAGGGACTCCCTCAGACTTTGTAAATGGGAGCTTACCTTATCCTCTACAAGCCATGGGATACTGTGATGCTGAGGAGTGGGTGGGTGGGCTGGGGCTCTCTATTGACTGACTTAACCCCTTTGTTCTTCTAGTCCCCTTTTGGCAGAACAACTGGAGGCAACTTTACAGCTGAATCTGGCTCTAGTCTTTGTGATGTCTGGATTTCATGAGTTCTGTGTTTAGCTAAGAATTGTCAGAGACAAAATGACTAAAGTGTTTGAAACTCTGCAGTTGTCTGAAATACAGTAAAGCATCTATACCCAAAAATAGCACTTACGCAACTCTGGGAGTATGTATTCCCTTTCTCTTTCTCTCTCTCTCTGGACACTGTTCCTTTTTCTTTCCTCATACCAGTTCATCCTGTTACTTCATCACTTTCCTTGAATGCAGTATGTGCTACAGTATTCTTATCAGATTCAGACAGTTCTCCCTAGGAACCTCTTTTCTTTCAGACTTATTCTTACTCTTTCTTTTAGGTTTATTGGTGTCATAGGGCCTTATCATTTCTTATTGCTTGGCTGTGTCTCCTTAAATGCAGGAGATGCTAAACCCTTGGTAATTATACTGCCAGCTTTCGGAAGGACTTTCATGATTGAAATGTTATCTCATTGGTGGTTGTCCTGCATGATTTTTTTAATGTGGTTGCTATGATGAACATTTATACTGTAAACAGAGCTGTGATACTTGTCTAAAAAGGACAGTGAAAATACATTTCTAGTGAGACAGTTCATTTTAGGTAATAAGCCAGGCTCTGGGTTACAGTACGTGTAGCAGAGATAGCAGGTTCAGAGAATATGTGTCAGAGGAAACTTCTGTTGATGATGAGAGCAGCCAGGCACTTTTCTTTTGGGCCATGGAGAATGTGTCAGGTGGCCTGGTTCTCTTCAAAGGGAAAAACTGTTGCCACTACTAATTTGGACTCCACCTTCTTTCCACTTCCTGAAACATGACATTGTTCTCGGGGAAATGTGGAGTCCTATGTCAGTTCATGTAACCCCGCCTGAAATGCTCTTTAACCCCTGTGCCTTAGAAATGCTATCGTAAGTGTTCTTACTTGGTAATCCAACTAAGGACAAGTTTAACTAGCACTTTAAACCACAGCGTATTCATCCTCCCATTTACTCATCTAGACTTCCATTCATCCTTCTACCAAACTCTTATTGAATAATCAATCATTAATGTGCCCAATAAATGTATTAAGCACAGTGGGCAATTAACTGTGAATAAGACAAGATATCCTTTTCCTCCAAGAGACTATAGTTTAGAAGAGATAGGGAGCCAAAAAATGCCTGTTTATAGGTGACTATAATAAAAGGAAGAAAGTAACGAATGCCCTAAAAGAGGTATGAACAACACTATGTCAGATCAGAAGTGGTCCCCACACTTTTTGATTGTGTAGCCCATTAATAAAATTTTTGTATATCTAACAATAACATTATATTTATATATAAATTATGTGTATATACTCTGTACTAATATACTATATACATTATAATCATACACAAAACTGGAAATTAAAAAGATAATGTAAAGATAAGATAGGTACTATTTTTTGAAATGATTTTAATTTTAGTAAACAATGCAAAACTCTTCTTACTTTCTTAAATATACTATTAAAAATTTTTGGTGGTGGTAATATGATTAATATGTCAGATCTGATTCATTGTTTTTGCATCTAATGTGGTTGATGTAAAGCTCATATTGGAAGAAGGGGGGATGTAAGGTCTGTCATTTACTTCTTATTTGCCGGTGCTTACATTATAATACTATTTTTAATTTGTAGTTTCTTGTAGAAAAAAACATTGAGCATGTTGTGAGACTCAGTTAAATTAAAAACTAGCTAAGACTACCCAAATACTTACATAACTACTATATGGTGGGTTCTCCATCTCAAGGAATTCAACCAACCATGGATAGAAATGCCTACAATGGTTGTGTCTGTACTGAACATGTACAGACATTTTCTTGTCCTTATTCCCTAAACAATACAGTATAGCAACCATTTACACAGCATTTACATTGAGTTAGGTATTATAAATAACCTAGAGATGATTTAAAGTATACAGGAGGATTGTGTAAATTATATGCAATTGTTATGTCATTTTATATGAGGGACTTGAGTATTTTGTTATGGACTAAACTGTGTCACCCCCCAAATTCATATGTTGAAGTCCTAACTTCAAGTACCTCAGAATGTAACTGTATTTGGAGATAGGATTTTTAAAGAGGTGATTAAGATTAAATGAGGTTATTGGGGTGGGCCCTAATCCAATATGACTGGAGTCCTTATAAAAAGAGGTTAGGACACAGACAGGTGACCATGTGAAGAAACAAGGAGAAGATGGCCATTTACAAGCCAGGGAGAAAGACCTCAAAGGAAACGAATCCTGCCAACAGCTTGATCTTGGACTTCCACCCTCCAGAACTATGAGAAAATAAACTTTTGTTTATGTCACCGAATGTATGGTACTTTCTTAGGACAGCCCTAACAGAATAGTACAATTTTCAAGGCCAAAAAAAGATGTCCTGAATTGAAACCTTTCTTTTTTTTAACTTGAACAGATTACTGAATATTAGCAAGGAAAAAAAATCTTATCAAACTCATTCATTGTGACCTTAGAAATTGGGTTAGGGTGACTCAATGCAGTCTATTTTGCCTTCAACATGCTTGAAACTATATTCTATAGGAAACACTCATCAGTCTATTAGAGAATTAGGTTACAACCATTTATAGAGGCTGACTGGACAGGGCAACAATCATAGAGTGTGGTTATGAAAATACATGCCAACTTGGAGGAGGGGTGGTTGGGGCAAAGTGGCCAGTAATCTAGAAAAAAAAGAAACAATGTACTCATTACATTTGCTGATAAATGGTGTAGATCTTAGAGGATAGAATCAGTATTATTAATGTAGGTTCCTTACTAATGTGGACAAATGGTAAGAGATCCAAAGAGAATTTCCATTAAGAGTATTAAGTACTTGGGGCAGAGCAATAATTACCAAAAGAGAATCCTTGCTCTGTAACCTTCCTCAGTCTGTCTGATGGATATTTGAAGGGTAATTGTCAAGCAATGAAACAAGAAAGTAGCCTTGTAAGGGTTGGAGGCACTGTAATGAGAGGCAGGAATAGAAATGCAGAAATCAGGAGCCATGAGGTCATCTTCCAGTTATGCCTACCACTAGCCAGACAGTCCCTGGGCCCCATTTTTAAGCCTTAGATTCCTCACTAAAGAATGTAGAGGACTTAGAATTTAGTAGTGAAGATAAAAATAATTAGGAAACAAGATCTGTGAGTATAGATTAAAATAACTATGATTATTCAACTAAATGAGAGATCTGGGTTATTTAATAGTACTTTTTTTTAAAGAATATTTTAGTCATAATTGATGATAATCAACTATTCTCCATTTACACAGCAGGGGTCAAAATAAGAGGAAATGGGCCCCAACTGCAACACGTGGGATTTAAATTAAACATAGGGTGGAACTGGCTAAGTGGGATGAATTGCTATGGAAGGATATGGGATTTCCTACTTGGGAGATGTTTAAAAATAGTCTCTCAAGTGTCAAGGCTAATTTAAAAATTAAATCCTGTCTGAATAGTAGGGCTGGAGATTAGAGAATTGGAAGGTGTAGGAAAACAACGACGAGACCTTTTAACCTGAAAATATAATGATTATCTTGAAAATAATACTGGTTATGAAGTAGGTATTAGAAAATCAGTAGAGCTAAAATATGTGTTGTGATTTATTCTTATTATTTTATCTTTCTTCCTCCATTAATTTGGGCAGCAGTTTGGGCATTTGCCACGTCAGTTATAATTGTCTATTGTTGAGAGCTAAATCTCTTGATTATGCAACGAGCACCCAGTGTGACCAGAAAGAGAGGTTGGAAAATTTCTGCTTTGAGAAACAATAACAACAGATTCTACTATTCCTAAATTTTGTCAATTGGTCAATAAAAAAGTAAGTTTTATTCTGTGAGTAACTTCTAGATGCTCAGTAGCTGAACTAGATGCTATGGGAATACAGAAGGGGACTTTGACGTGGTTTCTAGCCTTTAAGAGTGTCTATGTAACTTACATGAGGAGGTGGGATAAATGGACACGAAAAATTAGTATACAATATCAGACAAGTTATTGCATTATGTGATAAAGGCTATTTGTACTGGAAGAGTTAGACAGTGGATTTACGGATTGGAAATGTCACAGAGGAGAGGAACTTTCAAAATGGGAAAGATTTAAGGAAGAACAGGGATACAGGAAGGACATTTCTGGTAGCAATGTGAGCAAAGGGATGGAAGTGGGAGTTTACGTATTTGAGTTATACTTTTAATATACTGAAGAGCCTTGCATAATTATAGCCTTTAGAATAAATTCAAGTTGTTCATATGTCACACAAAGCTTTTATGATTTGCTGTTGCTGACATCTGTGACCTCATCTCATCTTATCTTTTCATTCATCCTCACTCCCTTTTTTGTGTCACAGCCCTGAGTCTGTTTGAGTTCAGATTCAAGTTCTGCCACCTCGTGACCCTAGGACCTTGAATCTTGGTTGCTTCATGTATAAAATGAGGATAATAATAGGACCTACCTTAAAGGGTTGCACCTGCATGTTGTAAGCATCAATAAAATATTATCTATTATTATTGTTATTGTTATTAGTAATTCTTTAAGCCATTAGTCCAAACGTTTTCTCCTCGTAGGAGCCCATCTTTTCCTAAGCTACTTGCATCAGCCTCATCCCATGCTTGCCATACCTTGTTCTTACCTTGCTCACAGCTCTGCACTGTAATCCTGGGCTAGGATGCCTGCCTGTCCCTGGATGGCGGGATCTGGAGGCAGCCATGTCTTTCTCATTTCTGTATCCCAGAGTCTACAGCAGTCAATATGTGTTGAATAATTAGGTGAATGAATGAATAAATAATTATCAGAAGGATATATATTATACTCTCCACCCACCTCCACTCCACTCACTCAACCCATCTTGATTAGTTATTATTAGTAAAAAGTAATATTAGGACCAAAAAAAACCCAGTGGCATATGTAATGAGAGTGTATGGGTCAAAATTTTATGATTTGTTAAAATTGGTCTCACTCCAGAAATCTTTACAAAATGGGTTTGTATTTATATTTCAAAATTTAAAGGCCAGCACTAACTATATAACATTAAAAATCATAGTGTACCTTGAAGATTCATTCATAGTAATCAAGACATGAGATATTTCCATAATCCAATTGATTTCCATTTCTAAGGTTTTTCTTCATAAACTCTTAGCCTCTAAGGAGGAGGGACGCAGGGGCAGGAATCAGGAGATATGGCAAGGAACTTCTCTGACCTTCAGATCCTCTTCTTTGAGGATTTGGACTAAACGGTCTATAAAATACCTTTCCCTCTGCCTCTGGATTCTCTGAGTTTAGTGAATCTATGAGGTAGCTGGAACTATAATCTAGGTGTCCTGAATGTAGACTAGTGATCTTTCCACTAAAACCATGTAGTTTTATTTGTCAGAGAAATAGTCATTCTTTTTTTAACTGTTTTATTTGCACTGAAGCTCTAATAGAATTATGGCAATAGAGACTTGTTAACGTCTTAATGAAAAATAAAACAGTAAAACTAGAATATTTTATCTGAAAATAACAGATAAAATCCAATAAACTATTAGTTAATAGCAAATACTACTTGTTAGTTGTTAACATGACAATTCGAAGGACTCTAGTTTTACAAAGTGATCACTTTTAAAGGCAATTTATTTTATTGTCACATATTATTCATATTTAGAGATGAAAGATATAGAATATATTGATTTCAGTTAGCAATTCCATTATTAGAAAATATATCTATTAAAAAACATCAGATGGGGGGCCAGCCCAGGGGCATAGTGGTTAAGTTCACACACTCCACTCTGGTAACCTGGGGTCCATAGGTTTGGATCCCGGGCATGGATCTAGCACTGCTTGTCAAGCCACACTGTGGCAGCATCCCACATAAAAGAGAGGAATATTGGCACAGATGTTTTCTCACGGTCAATCTTCCTCACACCCACGCACACACAAATCGGTTAGGACTGTTGTATTTTCTCTCATCCTAGGGCTGGTTCTCTCTGAGGAAGAGGTATTTGAAGGCCATAGCTGTGTTATTGAAATAGCTGGAACAGCACACACAGAATTCCAGGCATCTTAACAACTAAGTAGGTTAGCTGCATGGTGTATCAGATCAATGGCTAAAAAAATCAACGGACAGGGATGAAATTAGCCATGGCACATTCAGGCTGCTACTTACTCTCATCTATTAATTGGATTGTTTAGTGACTGAACTAACCCACCATGTAGCAATCGGAGTCAATTAACACAGCCAGCCTGACTGTACTATGCTCTGGTTAACTGAGACATAGATATGGCCCCTGCTGTCCTGATTCGGAGAGGGACAGCAAAAATAGAATGATGAAGGTACTAATCTGGTAAGATTACCAAACTCCCAAATATCCATTTCAGTTTTGCCATCAATACTCTAAGGAAATGTTTCCATTCTCATTCTTTTCTACTGTCCTTTTAAAATTAGCACTATTTATTCTAGAAACCTCTGAAATATACTTTCCTTACAATAACGTCTTGCTCTCTTTGTTGATTAAGCAGTACAGAATACTGCTTGTATTCTGGTGGTGTAATACAGCAGCCAAAAGCTTTGGAGTTAAATGGACCTAGATTGATGTTCTTCTTCTCTACAATAGGAGACACAACGTCCACTTTCTAAGGTTGTGAAGATTGAAGGTCCACGAGGAACATGAAGACCTTAGCACACCGTGAGTGATACCAAGTAAATAATCAGTTAACGTTACCTGTTCTTTCTGAATGGTGACAGATGATAGTCACCAGAAATTGATAGCCATTTTTCTTTTTTTCTGTCATCATTTGATGGAAAGTTGTGACTTAACTTTCGCTGGGATTCATTGTTGTCTGAACTGGAAAATGATATCCCCAGGTGAGACACAACCTGGGAAATAGGGATGTATACTATTATTTAGAATCAATATGATTTATTCTACTCTTTCATTGTCTAGTTATCAGGTGGTATTAGTAAAAGGAAAAACAGCCAAGATGATGCCCAGCTAAATAAAACACTGGTGCTAAGTCATACATCCCATTACTTGAAATGTAGTTTATTTAAAAACAGATGTACATTGAATTAAATCATATTCTAATCTTTTCACAGCCTCCTTCATTGTGAAGTAGAGAATGGTAGACGGAAAGTAAAAACTGAATTGAAAGATTTCATCCAGCTCTGGCTTCTTCAGCGGAGGGGAAAAAGACAATGTGTGGAAGACTCAGAGAAAAGATTCAAAGATGCTAAGAGGCTGGAGAGTGAAGCCTAGGAGGAAATGCTAGTGGAGTTGTGCTTATAAAGCCTGGAGAGAAGATTGGACAATAATGATACTAAGCTCATAAAAAGAGTTGAAACTCAGCTGTGCAGCATGGTGGTCTATGTGCAGAGAAGACCAGGCTAGACAAAGATGAGGTGGGAAATACACCCCTCTCCCTTTGTGGTCTTTAATGCTGCTGCCCTGGAGTGAGGAAGCCCCCTTGCCATACATCCATCTTCCCTTCCCTTTCTTTCTTACTCCTCCTCCCTCTTTGCTGATTCTTTTTTCCGGCATGCCTTGGTGGAAGTAATGCAAGATTTGGAGCTAGAAGCTCTGAATATGAGGTTTCAGCAGGTAATTATTGGATGTATGAACTTCAGCCAGTTCTGAGTTTCATTTTTAGGAAAAAGAAATGAATAAATATTTCCTAATTTGTAAAAGGAAGATAATATCTGCCTCATAGGGTTGCTGAGAGGATGATATAAAATAGGCACAAAAATCAGTTTGTAACATGCAGAGTAAGTACGAACATGGATTTTTAGTATTATCAATGTATTTCCTCAGTCTTCACGTCTTTCCTGCCTCCCTTGCAATTCCAAGTAGCAGACGGCAGAGAAGAGAGAGAAAATTGCTTCTTAGCTTTCTTTGTAAAGTAACTTCTTATCTTTACGAAAAGGCTTAGTGATAAAGGAATGGATCTTAGGCTCTGTTAGGCTTTATTTCAGTCTTATGATTTCATGACAAATAAGCCTTCATAGAGTTCCTCTGTGGGGTTGCTTACTGCTTTTTTTCAGGGCTCAGAGCAATCACCATCCTCTTTTAAATCCATAATATGAGACTCTGGAAATGTTCTAAAGAGAAAACTAGGGAAGATAGCAATTTCAGAGGCATGATTATATTGGTATGGATTGTGTAGAGAGCCCAGTCCAGGTTTACCACCACCAAACCTTGCTCAATGTATCCTGCAGCCGATGTGGATCTAATCCTGCTGGGTTGGTGCCTTGGAGGAGACCCAAGAGAGTCCTAACTCTTCTGCATTGGTCATGGCCATGGTTTCTATGGTGATCTCAACAGAGACCAGATCTCTGCTCCCTGCTGCTTGAACTATGCTACCTGAGTCCTCGCAGCCCTCTCATTACTTTCGCTTTTCTAAAATCACGATAAACACTGACTTAGCTCTGGCTGTGTAACATGCTGGCCTGCTACAGACCACAGTCCCTCACAGCAGGACCTGGGGTCTGCTGAGCGGAAGCTGCAAGTTTCTGCAGTTTCCTCATAGTTAAATCCAGATTTTCACAAGAAGATGGAAAATCACATTTGTTTTGTCCTTCATCTATTTCTGTCATTAGGGACCATAATAAAGTAACACAACTGGATGACTGAAACAACAGAAATTTATTGTTTCACAATTCTGGAGGCTGGAACTCTGAGATCAAAGTGTTGGCAGGGTTTGTTCCATCTGGGGGATGTGAGGGAGAATCTGTGCCATGACTCTCTCCTAGCTGCTGGTGGTTTGCTGGGAATTTTTGGTGTTTCTGGGTTCCTGCTGCATCACCGCTGATCTCTGCCTTCATTTTCACATGGCATTCTCCCTGCATGCATGTCTGTGTCTAAATTTCCCCTTTTTATGAAGACAACAGTTATGTGGAGTTAGTGGCTCACCCTACTCCAGTGTGTCCTCATCTTAACTAATTACCTCTATAATAACCCTTTTCCAAATAAGGTTACATTCTGAGTTTCTGAGGATTAGGACTTCAACATATGAATTATTTAGGGAGACAATTCAACCCACAACAAAGACAAATTCTTAAATATATCTTGATTAAAGTTTACTGAGTGCTCAAAATGTGTAAAATATGATTCTGTGTACTCTGCACATTGCTTAAAGATGTAAGTTATGAATGGTCCCTGCCTACTAAGAATTTGCTTTTTACTTAGAAGGCAACCCTGTAGCTGAGAAAAGTTAAGCAAATACATGGAAAGAATCTGACCAAAATTAATAGTAGATTTTCAAGATTTTTTTTAAGTCAGAGAAACATCTGCGGGATCTTACATGGAAACCCAATAGAAAATAAGAAAAAGCATATTTGCTTTGATTTAAATGAGGTAGAGGATTTAGAATCCATTCTGCTTATTCCTTTTCATAGCAGCCATTGAGGTTCCATGGGAGGAATGTAATTCACTTAGAACTCCAAAACATAGTTTGATCTGGAATGGCAAAGATGAGGAGTGGGAATGTTCCAGAAAGGAGCACATAGTATATGATCAGTCAGATCCTCGAAAGAAATTTCATGGGATTGGAAGCTTTGCTGGCCCCAATGACCTTCATATACTGTAAGTCATCTTATTTCCTTATCCGCACCTTATCCTCATTTTGATGGTTCCCGATGCCTAGATCACTTTTTTCTTTTCTTGGAAAGGCAAGATTGAAACAATCTTAGAGTTGGGAGGGCGATTTATAGATTTATTTTTTTAATTCTGTGCTATAATGCACCATAATTTTAAAAAGTTTACCAATAAGCTCATGTATATAATGTGGACCTATGGATTTAACCAGGATCAGATGACAGAATTGTGGAAGGAAAGAGAATTATGTACCTGGTACTGTTCCAGGATCTCAGATACAATACTATATTTCATCTTTATAGATTTCTAATAAAGAGATATTATTATTTCTAATTTGCAGATGAAAAATTTAAAGTTCAGGTACAGTAATTTTCCCAAGGCCGCAGCTAGTAAGTGTAAGAGTTGGAATCTGAACCTAGATCTGCTTGACAACAAAGTCTATGCTTTTTTTTCCAAGATTTTATCCTGGAGAATAGAAAATACTGAAATTGAGTGGTATCAATTCAAGTTTAAGGTGTGTGGTCAAATCCTAGATCAGAAATGACAGAAGAGTAGAAGGTTTGTGATCTGGAGAAGCCTAAATCCAGACTGTTCAATGTAGATTGGACTTTCCTTAAAGACCGTGGCATAATTACATCTTTTTTAAACTCAACCTTCCATGTCCATTGTTGAGCCAATGGGAGAATTTTCCTACTCTGAAATATACATTGAGTAAGTGGGAGTCACTTCCTTGTTGTCTCCAGCAATCCCATGGTATAAAGTGGTCCTCTGTGCTTCCATCCTTGTTCACCAGTGTGCTGCTCCTTACAGGTATTATCTCACTCATGCTGAACCTCAT
Source organism: Equus asinus (assembly GCF_041296235.1). Lineage (NCBI taxonomy): Eukaryota > Metazoa > Chordata > Mammalia > Perissodactyla > Equidae > Equus > Equus asinus. The sequence continues at coordinate 36,626,189 of NC_091792.1, forward strand.
AAAATATTCTGTATTTTCTTTTAGTTTTGTGCATATTATTTTTTATGTTCATATACAGTACATGTGTTTAGCACAAAGTAATTTAGCAGAAATACAGGTCAACTGCTACCTCTAGGATGATGCTCAGTGGTGTCAGCAGAAAGTGGGTCACAGAATTATGCAATGAACTTCAAATAGAGTTGTTTTTTCCTTCCAAAAGAAGTTGAAAATGTCCTTCTATTGTCAACACCTGCCAAACACTGATCTAACAAGGAAAATGGAGCCACTATATAGAAACCACACAGAAAAGTAAGGTATGCGATAGATAGTCACTCTATTGCATGCTATTCATGTGAAATAATAAGACAAGTCACTAGCGTTTTACAAAGAATGTTGGAAAAGCCTGTCACAGAACTCAGTTGATCCATTCCCGCTATTCACTACTTTTAGCAAACGTATCAGCAAAGAACAGATGCTTAGAGAAGACATGGAGTTACAAAGAAAAGAAAATATACACATGGAACTCTAAAAGAAAGAGAGAAAAATAGAGAAATTGATTACAGAAAAGTCTGAACTGTGATGCAGTCTCATTCAGACAGTTTCCATAGCTTATGGACGTAAGCAAAGTGCTAAACCTGTGAAGTTCTAAACCTGAAATCTGGCTACTAATGGGAAATGAGTTGTGGATATATTTAGTTTTGGTTTAGCAGAATTCATTTACGTAATTCACTTCGGCTTCCATGAATATTTATGTTATTGCTAGTTGTTCTGGTATTGGAATGCTTTCAGAAATACAGTGACCATCTTTTGTGCTGACCCACCCAGCACCATGACACAGAAGAAAGGCTGTATCAGGATATGAATGTGCCCTCCAGTGGTGGGCACGTACAATCAGCAGTGGAAGAGAAACAAACTTTGAAATGTATAGAGCCAGACGACTGAGCTATGGAAAAGTTTTCCGTATCTTATAGTTCATATAAAAATTAACTTGATAGAATATTTCCCAAGTTTGACAACAACACAAAAATGTACATGACATTATCAATAGTAAGTTGTAAAGCTGAAAGAAACATCCTAAAATGTCATTAAGTAAAACAAGTATTGATCAATCATGCTGGAGGAAATACTGAATTATTTTTCTATTCTCTCAATAAAAAAGATAATATAGAATTGTTGTCCTATGAAGTAGTTATTAAAAAGAATGGCAGCCAAAAATGTGTATTAAAAAATATATATAACTGTGTTTGTCATTTAATAAAACTATTGTTATTTTCCTGAAATTTGTGATGTTCATGTTATTTGTCAGACTTCTAAAACTTTTCTTTTTTTGGTGAGGAATATTGGCCCTGAGCTAACACCTATGCCAATCTTCCTCTATTTTGTATGTGGGATGCCACCACAGCATGGCTTGATGAGCAGCGTGCAGGTCCACACCCGAGAACTGAACTCGTGAACCCCTGGCTCCTGAAGCAGAGTGTGTGAACTTAACCACTGCACCACTGGGCTGGCCTCTGACTTTTAAAACGTTTAATTGCTGTATTGTCCGTTCTCATTCTAAATAAGTAATCATTTTGTACCTAATTTCATATTCATGGTTTTGCATTCTTTTTCTTAAAAGGAGTCCCCCTACTGTATAAGCCTCAAACTCCACGAAACCTGGATTTTTTCCTGAATCTGAGCAATAAAAGTAATAACAATAGTCAAGCTATCTAAAAAGAAATGAATAGATTTTTAAATGTGGTCCTCATAAATCTCAACTTGATGTCATCAAAAGCAACCTTGGAAAAAGGGTTCTCTGAATTTCCAATCTAAGCCTCACTTTTTCAGAAGTTTATCTTACATTTTGAGAATGTATGAATTTGTGTCAAAGTACTTTCCAGGCTTCTGTGTATTATTTCCTGACACAGTTTCTCCCAGCCTGATATAGAAATGTGGAAAAACACAAAACAATACTAAAAAGTAGAAGTAAAGGTCAATCTATTGCCACAATTTGTGAATAATTTCCTTGAATTATGAAGCCATCAGAATTTCCACTCTGACCAGTAGTTTTTACACAGTTTCCTTTTTGTAAAAGAGCTCATATAGGGGTCTTCAGGAAGGTGGAATTATTTCAGTCTTATGAACATGATGCCATTGGCTCAGAGTCCCTGGGCTCTGTTCTAGACGTGAAAATGGGCAGCTGTCTATCATCTACACACATATTTTCTAGGTGGTTTGCTAAGGCATCATTCCCCACTTCCTCTCACCATCAGTAGCTCTTTCTATTCATATTTTAGAACTAAAAAGCAAAATGAAAAAAGAGCACAAAATAGGCAGATATAAAAAGAAAATAGGAGTGGCCCATTATGTCATGGAGGCAAAAAGCTGTAAATGGAGGGATATCAGAAAAAGCCCTGATAGGAGGAAAAACTGCAAATTAGATTGTTTCATATATTCCAATTACTCTAAGTGATACAGAATTAGGGAGTGGAAGATCAGCACATCCATACTACATAATGGCCTGGAAGGTATAGGAATGGAACTAGAAGTTGTATACATAGTCTTGTTCTTCAGACGGATATGTGAGCCTAGGATTCTACTCATCCAAAAATGGACAGTAAATGAGGCTGGGGAAATTTGGACAGTGGATGACTTATTAGGGGAAAAATTTTTTTAAGTATTATAATCTATTGGAGTGGAAGTTTTATTTTTAAGAGAATAGAGCCCAGAATGTGAATTACTGCACGGGACAGAAGAAAATTTAATAAAAGCATTCAGCTTTAATACTTTTACTTTACTGGGTGAACACCCAGTACCCAGTTCATATGAAGGTAAAATTCTTATGAAACAAAAGTAAAAGCCATCCAGAATAGCAGTGCTATGAAAGTAAACATTGGGAATGGGATTAATTTTTTAAAAACAACCTATAACTAATAATGTAAAAACAGAATGAAAATCTGTCAGTAAAGGGAAGAATCAACGTTGCAGAAAACCAAACAAGTAACATCAAGGATCAACGTGGTAAGTGCTCCCAGCATGCAGAGGCAAAGGGCAAAGAAATGATAGGAACAAGAGAGCAGAGAGAGTTAGTGAAGATGGAGTGCAAGGTGCCAACGTGAAAATTACATGTGAGTTTAAGGAAAATGCTAAACAACAGGGACAATGCAATAAACAAAGGCAAATTGAACAATAGTGTGTGAACTGAAAAAACAGTGAATGTGGATTGGAAAAGTTCATCATGTTCTGAACAAAAATATGAAAAAAGACTCTATGCCAAACTATATCTTGACCAAACTTATGAATAATCAGTGACATCAGTGCCCCTGCTCAAAAGAGATGGGGACCCAAATTAGGCTAATCTGAGGAGACTTTATTTACAGACAGACTAATTACAAAGGGGTGGGTGATATGTAGGGGAACCCAAAGCGATAAGGTAAGAACCCAGAGCTAGCAGCAGCAGGCTGTCTCTGCCCCTAGGCCCAAGGAGAAAAGAAGGTGGGAAGGTTATTGAATCCAAAATGTAAGTTTATGTAGAGTAGGCCACCTTGGGATGATCAATGACTTTCTGTCAAGAACATACCAGCTTGAGGCAACCTCACAAAGGGAAAACATACACTATCTCACTCTCCTTTCTCTTCCAAGCTCTCAGCCCCATAGGCCAAATCTAGCAGAAAAACCACAGGACAAGGATCCCAATGATATGTTACTCTGGCCAACTCCTCAGGACAGAGAACAGGATGGAGAAAAGATGTGATGGATAGGTGGAGGATACTTGGCACAGCAATCAGGAAAAGAAATCCTTCAACATTTGATAATGGAGAGAATAAACTGAATAAATATAAGAAAGAAATAGGCTTGATAAATATTTATTTACATACTTATGATTACTCAATATATTTTAAAATTGCATGATTCTTGACAGAGAACATGTATAATATAAAATAATTTAAATTATGATAATAGCCCCCATCTCAAAACCACAGATTAGAGTAAGATAAGATGGGTGAGTTGATTAATTTCTGGTCTCACAAGGTGTGTAGGAAGATAAAAGCATTATTTCATCTTTCATCCTGATATTTAGAAAAAGCTATACATATGTGTTTGGAAAACTTAAACTAATTCAAATAGGCATAAAGTATACTTTCCAGATAACTGGAGAAAATTAAAATTGTACATAGCAAAAGGTAGAGTTTTTAAAAAGGTAAAATAAGCCAATAGCAGTAAACCAAAAAATATTTTTAACTTTAAAACATTTAATTTAATTAATATTTGTCATATTTAAAAAATATTTTTAATTTATTTTTATTACATGTTCTAATCTACTTCATAAATGCTGAAGACAGATTAGCTTAAAAAATCCCATAGTATTTTGCTTCAGCAAAACACAATAAAAAAATGAAAAAAGAAATAAAAATTGTGTTATTCATCATGACCTATAATAATGACTCAAACTTTTTGATCTCAGAATCTCTTTACTCTCTTAAAACTTACTGAAGATCCAAAGAACTTTTATTTATGTGGAATATATCTATTGATACAGATTGCGTTACAAATTAAAACTGAATTTCTTTTTCAGTCAGCTTGATTGATCTCTCTATAGTAACATTCATCTTTTGGCTGTGCTATTCTATGAATTTTGGTGAATTCATACAGTTTGGGAACAACCACCACAATGAAGGCATACAGGGTATTTCCATGCCTTTTTGAGGTCAAATGTGTCTCTCTACTCCCAGCCCTAACGATCTGCTTTCTGGTTCTATATGTACTTTTTGCAAATAGCAGCTAAATGGAGTCATACATTATACAGCCTGTGGAGTCCAGGCTCCTTCATTTAGCATAATGCTTTTGAGATTCATCAAGGTTGCTACATGTATCACTAGTGTAGTTCCTTTTATTGGTGAGTCCTATTCTGTTATTTGGCTGCCGCATGATTTCTTTATCCATCCACCAGTCAAATATTTGGGGCTTTCCAGTTTTTGGTTATTACAAATAAAGATGCTATGAACATTTGTGTACAGGGTTTTGCGTGGACGTATGTCTCCATTTTTCTGGGTAAAAACCCAGGGATTGCTGCTTGTCATATTATAAGTGCATGGTTAACTTTATAAGAAACTTTTTAAAAAACAATAACTGCATAAAAAACAATTCCAAAATGGTTCAACAATTTCGCATTTCCACTAACAATATATGAGAGTTCCACTTACTCAGCTTTCTCGCCAGGACCTGATATTGTCAGTTTTTAAAACATTTATTTTAGCTATTCTAATAGATGTGTAATATTATTCTGTTGTGGTTTTAATTTGCATTTCCCTAATGACTAATGATGTTGAGCATATTTTTAGTGCTAATTTGCTATCTGTATCTCTTCTTTGGTAATGTGTCTGTTCAAATCTTTTGCCCACTCGGTTGATTATTTTCTTACTACTGAATCTTAAGACTTCTTTATATCTTCTGGACATAGTCCTTTATCAGATATGTGTTTTGCAAATATTTTCTTCTACTCAGCGGCTTGTCTTTTCTTTTTACTTTTTTTTTTTAACAGTGTCTTTCAAAGAGCTGAATCTTGAAATTTTGATGGAGTCCAATTTATCAATTTTTTATTTTACGGCTGATGCTTTTGTATCCTATCTAAGAAATTTTTGCCTAACCCAAGGTCACAAGGACTTTCTCCCATGTTTTCTTCCAAAAGTTTTATGAAAGCTGAGAAATTTTTAAAACACAAAAATACACAAGCACACAGACTATTAACTGTCAGAGTGTGAGGTATGTGTGCATCAGAGCCATGCGTCACGTGGACTGGAAATTTCCACTGTGCACTCCTGAGAGAATGAGAGCGAAGAAGGCAAATAGCATCTTAGAATTATTCCGAAAATATTGACCTCATGAGCTTTCTCAAAGGATCTTAGGGACTCCGAGGAGTCCCTAGACCATAGCTGAGAATTGTCAACCTAAAATATAAAGACAATCAAATGCAAATTCTGAGTAGCAATATTAAATTTCAAATGAAGTAAAATTCAAGGCAATACATTCAAGAAGACAAACGATATTTTCATATTGACAAACTCTCCTTTACCCAATGAAATTATAATAGCTCTAAGTTTTATATACCAGATAACAAAGCTATGTATTAAAGTCATCAAATTGCATTTGAAGAACTTACTATTCCTCCTTATTTGTTTAGCAGATAAAGAGATGAGTAATATAGATATAGAAATTTTAAAAAGGACGTATTATCTGGACTACATGAAACTTTATATGTTGTACACAGAAAACACAACTTCTTTTAAGTACCTATTAAACATTCAGAAATATTATTATGCTAGATCTTAGGGTAAAAATGGTACTGGTTGCATTCTTTGAATAAATGCAATAAAATTAGAAAGTAACCACATAGATTAAATGAATAAATAGAATAAAATTTATAGAACCTTCTTCTAAATAATTCTTGAATCATAAAAGAAACCAATATTACATTAGTAAACAATTTAAAAAATAAAAAAGAGAATATTATATGCCAAAATTTATAAAAGATTTTTAAAAGTCTTATTCAAAAGGAAATCCAGAGCCTTAATTTTTGTATTAACTAACCTATAAGAAGGGAATATAAATAAAATTTGCAGCATTCAAGAAAAGAAAGAATAACAAGAGATAAGCTTAAGCAAAGTAGTATAATTAAATAATAAAAGCATAGGAAAGGAAATATTAAAAAAAACACTTTGGAAGGAAATAAAAACAGTAACTCTAAAAGATATATTCATCCCATGTTCATAGTACAATAGAAAAGACATGGAAACAACCTAGGTGTCCATCAACAAATGAATGAATAAAGAAGTTGTGGTATATATATATATATATATATACAATGGAATATTATTCAGCCATAGAAAACAGGAAAATCCTGCCATTTTCAGTGGCATGGATGGATCTTGAGGGCATTATGCTAAGTGAAATAAATCAGAAAGAGAAATACAAATACTGTATGATCTCACTCATATGTGGAATCTAAAAGGAAGCAAAAAACCAAAACACCGTACTCAGAGAAAAAGGGATCATATTTGTGGTTACAAAAGGTTGGGGGGGACTTGGAGACAGGTGGTCAAAGGGGGTAAACATCCACTTACAAGATAAATAAGCACTAGGGATGTAATGTACAACATGATGACTATGGGTAATACTCCTGTACGATATCTAGGAAAGTTGTTAAGAGAATAGATCCTGAGTTCTCATCACAAGGAAAAATATTGTCTTTTCTTTTTTGCTTTCTTTTTGTATTGTATCTATATGAGATGATGGATGCTAACTAAACTAACTATGGTAATAATTTCACAATATAGTAAGCCAAACCATTATGCTGTATACCTTAAACTCATATAGTGATGCATGTCAATTATATCTAAAGAAAACTGGAAAAAAATTTTAAAAATGCTTTGGAAAATCTAATGAAGAAAAAAGGAGAGATAATGCAAACAAAATATTGTAAATAAAGGTGAATACAGCAAGAAGTGACAAAGATTTTTTAAAAAACATTATGTATATAAAATTTTCCTATTAATGTGAAAATCTGAATGATATAGATACTCATTTGAAAATAGAATTTCCAAAAGTACCTACGAAGAATAGAAAACCAAAGTATGTCAATAATCATAAAAGAAATTGAAAAATAAATAAAACAGGCCTCAACAATAACCTCTGGCACTAGTTGATTTCATAGGAGCATTCATTCAAATTTTCAAGGCACAAATTATATGCTTTTCACTTAAACCGTTTTAGAGAACAGGAAAAAATGGCTTAATTTTTTGAAACGAGCATAAAACTTATGCCAAATATAGAACAAAAGGAAACTATACTCTTTTCAAAATGTTAAGGGAAACACTTGAAGGTCTCGTCAGAGGTTAATAGTTATTCCATATAGAAAGCATTCTATATATTTAGCCAAATAAGTTTAATAAACTACGGATAAAACAAATCTTAGACTACAGGACATCTTAGAATTTATAATATACTAAAATGAATTATGTCTTTAATTTACTTGACCATTAGAAACACCTTCCTTTAATTTTTCTTCAGCACGTTGCACACCTGATAACTGTTCACAGTGTCTGGCCCCCAAGTGTTCCAGGCCACTATGTGCTCGTGTTCTCAGCTACTGAAGAGACTGTCAGAGAACAATCCCCCTAATTAACATAGATGTTGAAATCCTAAATGACAGAGATCAGACTGACACTGGCAGGGTATTCACAGAATCATTCATCATCATTTTGTAGATTTTATCCTAAGAATGCAAGATTGATTTCCTATTGCGAAACACATTAATATAAACACTGTAAAGGGTTAGATTTACAAATATGGTAATTCAAACCAATGGCAAAATGGGCTCTAATAAAACAAAAGAGAGCAACATATTCTTTTATGAAATTGGCAAAGATGGAGAAAGCCTGATTAAGAAAACTGATGGGATTGCTGGGAGATGGGCTATCTCAGATCCTGCCGGTGGAAGCGTCACTTGGCGTAGTCCTTCTTGGGGACAATTTGGAGACATGTGTATTGAATATGTAGTAAATTCTTAAAAAAATTAAAAATTTATTAGAAGCCTTAGATTCTGAGAGAATTGATGAAAGAGGGAGGGAAGGAAAGAGAGGGAAAGAGAGATGCTTGGTTAATAGTATCTTTAATTTATAAACTTGCTCCTGTTCTTTAGAACAAGCCATCCTCTGCTTTCCGTTCTGACTCTCACCCCCACAGCCAGGAGGCTGCAGTGCTCAGGATAAACGAAACTAAGTCTCCAAGTATAAAACATGACTGATCCCCAAGTAAGCGGCATGTAAATGGTTATCTGCAATTGTGGGTTAAAATATTACTGAGGTTCTCAAGCCACGTCAGGAAGACAATCTCTGGCTCGGTCGGGCGGGCTGTTGTAGCCAGGTTTTCCTCGAACAGTAATAACTCGAATTTATCTATTGCCCAGGTTCCTGAGAACTGAAAGTGCTCACGGGAGAGGCCAGTTTACCGGCTGCTTCCTCAAAAGGCCAGAGGGACAACTGAAAGGGACAACTGTAGCTCTTCAATCCAAACTTTCTTCCTTTGAGATTCTTAATGCTAATGCAGTTTTGGAAATTTAAAAACGTATTTTACTATCCATTGGCCTCCAGAGTGTCAGCCAGAGCTGTAATGCAACCATATCCACGAGGTGGGGTTTTGGTTCGCCTGCAGTCCTGGAGCCACAGTGTCATGCTGATGCGTCTCCTGCACCATCACAAAGAACTCATAATGCCGGCCCTGGAGGGGCCTGGATGTCTTTCACACCTATCTGTTACCTTCAAGTTCAGCAAGGACGCACCTGGAAAACACAGAGGCTGTAACCTAAATCCCGCCCACTCACAAAGGCTTGTCTCTGATTAGGTTAGCTGAAAAAAAAAATTATTTGGAATCTCTCATTGTATACTCATACATGCTTATTTTAAAAATCTGGGTTTTGTGGAATACGCTATATTTTAAAAGATTCACTATGGTTTACCAGTTGCATGTTTTACTTCAGTTTTTACAGACTTCTGATAGCAACAGCAGTAAGACTGAGAAATCTTTTCATTTGTACTGAACATAATGAGAATGTGGATAAATGTATAAGTACAAAAAATACCGTGAGCTTGTGTGTGTATGCACGTGTGTGTGTTTTAACTATGTATGTATTTCCATGGCAACAACTGGAGACGAAATAGAGCATTTAGCAAAATTTGACAAATTATTTTAACTAACCCTTTGCCATTTTGAAATTCACCAGGATGTGCTTCCTTAGACTCCTTCTGCTTTGACCGCACTTTTAGGGCTTTATGCTTGTAACAAAGGAAAGTCAATTAAATAATGAAAAACATTCCAGAGCGACTTTGTCACTGCTTTAGCAATTATGATTAATTTTTCAATTGGCCCTCATTTAAAGGCCTAGAGCAAATTTTTTTGTTTTATAAGAAAGAATAAGTGAGTGGAGGAAGATCTCTATTGCAAAGACTTTATTAAAATAAAATATTCTAAAGCCCACAATTTAAAGAATGTAATTTTATGCTGCCAGTACAATTTAATAATGTCATTTACATTAAATTTGATGAAATGGTAGCATCAGAATAATGTCGCACTAGAAAGTCATTAAGCTAAATATTAAAAATGTTGTTTTATACTTTTGGTATATAAATAATTTATAGTATATAACTCACAATCTGGATGAGTAGCAAGGAATGGCTGCAAAATCCTCTGGCCAGTGCAAATGTGGGGTCTGCCTGCTTTTGATATACACTCCTGTGATTCTTTCATGGCACATTGAAGCGAATAATGCTAATGGAGTAAAAAAATGGAAGTCCTAATTGAAGGGTCCTCAAAAGTTCTCTTGGGCCAATCACTTATCCTCTAAGTGCCTCAATTTTATAATCTGTAAGATGGGTGAATTTGGACGACGGAAGGAGAAGAGAGGTGCAAAGGCACTTTGAGAGTTTTACTATAATGGTACTAGGAAAAACAAAGATGGTGAAGTGGACCACGGCCGGGTTGACAACATAGCCTTATTGTTAATGCTTATGATAGTAAAGTTGTGGGACAGATTTTTTTTAAATAAAATTTTATTTTAAAAAAGCGCTTAGAGGAGCATGCTTTGCTGCTCTCTGCATATCTGTTACATTTTTCTCTCTAATTAACTTCTTATTCATACTAATAACTTCCACTCCTTCATAATTTTACTTCGTATATGTTCCATCGTATATGTCTCAGTTTTTAATTCTCACTCATATCTTGCTCATTTTGTTACTGTTTCTTAGTTCAAATTTCTGAGGAAGGAAGCTTATTGGTCCAGTTTATCTTCCAATGCCAAGCCATGGATCATATGTCGTTAGCCAGCAGGAAGATTGGCTGTTTTGAGATAGTGCCACCCCTGGTTTAACCAGCTGTCAATGGAGGCCAAAGTTTATATGATACAAAACGTCACTGACGAGGCAGCAACAGACCCGAGGTATGGAAATTTCACTAATAAGGGCCTGTGGACAAGTAGGTGCTGATGGATATCTTATGTTACTCTAGACATGCTGAACTACTAGCTTCCTAGAAGTGGCATAATCTTTCTTTCCCTGGGTTTCTGCAGATACTGATTTTTCCGGTTCCATTTCTGTAATGGATCCTGACTTTGCTCAATAAATAAGCTTACTCTCTTAATTTGAACCCTCAATGTCCCTTCCAGTGTAGAACTCTGCCTTGGCTCTCACTCAAGATGCTTGCCCATGCATGTTTTCAAGGAGCTATGCTCATTGTGGCCTGGGGAAATAGAATCTTGACAGGTGGGATGGAGAAAACTGACATGAGTCAAGTGTAAATACTTTCTTTTGTTAGCGTAAGAATAGTTTCTCAGCAACTTATGCTACTCTGTAGCTATTTCTTCCACTTTTTGATTTTGCAACGTGCAAAAATAAATAAATAATAAAAAGCCCAAATTCTGAGAGAAAGGAAGTTGAAAAGGTAAAATGAAAGTATCTCTTTCATTAGTGTGCAAAATGTGGGAAAGATGAATAGGCTGAGAAAAAGAGGGATCAAGTCTTGTAACAAACAAGCTGCTCAGGGCAACCTTGTTGGAACAGGCTTGATGTTGGAGAGTAAACTCCTGAGAAGGGATTGGGACTGTCTGAGGAGATGGAACTGGTGAGGAAGCTCTTGAACTTCACCTTAGATTTTATCTTTTCAAAAATGTGTCTGAAATATTTTCTGCTATAATAGTTAACATTGCTTGAAGTTCAACTATTTTTATGATATAATACTTTTGGAGCAAAAAGGAGATAAATTTTATTTATCTCTATGTCAATCAAATTAACCGGTAGTTTAGATTCTTACAGCTTGGGTCATGTGACCAACACGCTACTGCCACCTTTTGGAAGCTCTGCTATCTTGTAGATGCAACTTCTTGAGTCATTACTGAACGCAACTCAGAATTTGTAAAATTGAAGATGTTTAGTAACCGTAAAGTAAAATGGGGTAAAGGCAGCAACGAGTATGATAACGGGAAGACCCAGGGCTTTATTTCCTTCTGAAAAAAAGAAAAAGAAAAAACAAAATAGAACATTGGCTTTGATGTCTGAGAGAGCTGAATTAAACTGAAATTTTAGTGTCTACCTTTTATGTATTCTCAAGCAACTTTGTTCATTTATTCATTCATCCACCGCATGTATAACGAGTGCGTATTGTGTGTCCATGACTGTGCTAGATGCTAAGCATAACGATGAGCAGAGCAGAAGAATGCATGTCCTCCAGAAGTCTAATCCAGAGACTACTGTCAATTTGTGTTTTAACTATGAATAAAGTTTTCTCAGTTTTTCAGACTGAGAGATATGAGATTAAATAGTTTAATTCTTTTCCCCAAATTTGAAGAGTCATTGTGAAAATTAGGTACCTTTCGTGAGTACTTACATTGTAAATATTCATATTAAGTGGTATTTATTATTTCCATAATGTCTTCTAAGATGTATAGTATGAGATGATAGTGTTACTGGTAATAAATAAATTAATATTAAGAATATAATTAACTGAAATTTTTAAGTTGCTTAAGTCAGAGAGATGGTACTGTAGGTAGTGTGATACAATTTGTGTCATACACAAGAAGAATAATTTTTCCCAGCTGATCATATATGCCATAAATTCTTTTCTGGAATGTAAAATAAACTATAAATAAACTATAAATACATAATATTAATTGTCCTAGGAAGGCTTTATGAAAAATAGACTTTTATGAGCAATTTAAGTAAGGGGAGGGACATCACAGACAGCATTGGACTGGGCTGCTCCTTCTCCTCCCCATGGGGTCCTGCCCCCATAAGACAGCGAGGAAGAAGGAAGCAGAAAGGGTGTGCCAGAAGAGCATCTAGCCCAAAGGGTTTACTGAAAGAGTTTTAAGTAGGAAGTGACACCATGTAATTTCAGGAGTATAAGAAAAGGTCTTCCTATTTAATATTCTACAATTAGAAATATAATTCGCTGCTTTCCTTCTTGCTTCCTTGCTTGATTTATCAAACATTTACTGAGAATCTATCATGCATCCATCACTGTGCTGGGTGCTGGTGATCCAAACGAGAGTTCCAGCCCTCAGGGATATTCTAGTTTCCTGATGGAGATGACACATTAACGAGTGCTGGTGGAGGTTTGAACCAGCAGAGTTTCTTCTAGGGGGGAAAAATATGTGTTTAGGAAAATGCTAGACTGGGCTGTTTTTAATTATAAAACATAAGGTTTCTTAAGGATAATATGATGGAAGAAGTTTGGAGAGAAGAGCAAAACTG